>NW_026781888.1:2190000-2353841 GCF_031769215.1 Ylistrum balloti
ATAAAGACCTGTAGCACCAGCGGACTGCCAATATCCCGTGCAAATTTCCTCTGAAATATCATTAGAGGAAAATTAGCTTTATTGAACTGACAAGGGTATAGGAAGTTGTAAAGCAGAGTGCTTACAAGAATACGACCAAATAGTTTGATGTTTATTAACTCACGAAGGACCCAATAGTTCAACATTTATTAACTCCAGGGCAAACTCCGGAGTAATTTCAGCATTGATGGATTGACGGGGTATTTCTCCAATGTTTCTGATACCAAGATAGATGAACTGATGATCTCTGCGAGGACTTATTTCCTTATCTCACAAAACCGTTCCTGCCTGACCATCAATCTTTGTCATATAGATTCTTGTGTAAATTGTGTGATATTATGCAAATGTGACAAGAGCATTGAGGATTGAGATTTTATTATTGGGTGGGATACATGTCTCCATTAACAATTCACAAATGGGAAAGACGTCAGATGACTCATGCCTTCCAGTGGATAAATCTGAAGAATTGCTCCAGGACAATTTTATCAATGTTGGGATGTTACATATCAGCACTTTGGATGGATTTAAACTGACACTTGTGGTCAGCCTGGTGTCCATATTAAGGTGGTAATAGCAATTGACCACATGTGACATTGACCAGTTTGATGAGGTCTGGCCAGTGCGACCTTATCAAAGGTCTCCATGCTATGTGAAACACAACACTTGCCCTATCCATAGATCACAATATATCACCAATTTGTAGCCACAGTTTCACACACAATGGTCTGGGAGGTGGCTGGTGTTGGCCATCAACACCTCTCTCCCTTTGTAATTGAAACTAGTCCCAACATGCCAGTGTGGTCAGTTTGTCAGCATTCTGTCTTCACCCCTTGGTTTATGATGACCCATGGTCAAGCTAGTTTATCCAACACTGCTGTATCAGATAAATCTACAGCTAGGAAGTTCTCACACGATTAAGGGTCATTTTAGGAAAATGTCATGATTGAATTTAAAAACGACAGGTGTAAAATGGTATAATATTGTGCTGGATACAATGGAAGGTACAAAGTTCAACATCTACAATAACATAGTAAATATAGTGGAAAAAATTTAATGGGATACACTGATCAGCAAATATTCCTATGTAAACAGCAGGGTTGTGCTTTATATACATTTTGGTCAGTGTATAATTCTAAACCTTAACCAAACATTTGGATAATTTGATCTACCATCTGCCTATAGAGTACTTGTATGACCAGGGAGATGTTTCTGACAAGTTGCAGCGGTCATTGTTTATACTGGTCAGTAGTGGTACTAGGGAAGGACTGTGTTTCTCTGACATACCTCTCCTTCTTGTAGGGGTGGGGAGTGGGGGGAGCATGTGTCAAAGCATGACTTTCATGAGTTTCATAGAGTTTCATTTCTCATCATACGCTATTGTTATTCTGCCCCCCCCCTGCCCCCACCTCCCCAAAGGCACCCATCATCCAAAAAATTAATTGAATTTTCCTTTTCCTTTTATGAAATGTATCAAGATATTTTGTATAAAAAATCAACCGTGACTACAAGTAGATATAGCCTTGTCTGATTGGCTTGAACCTTCAAGCAGACAATCACCGAAATACCAAATTAGCAAGCTTGCTTCTGGTTCAGCCTCTGGAGGTTTGTTTGTATTTGTATCTGCACTCTTTGCATGCTGAAGATGACATTATCTTAAAATACATAAAAGTCTCCCTCTAGGCCCTTGTTATTTAAGCTGACAATTTATATGACGACCTGCACTCTAGACTTCTGAGATATATGCGAAGACCTGCCCTCTAGACCCCTGTAATATAAGCTGACAATATATATGAAAACCTGCCCTCCAGAGCCTCAATGCATTACACAGAGTACATATGTTTGCTGTGTGTGTACAATTACCATGCCAGAAACGGCATGTAGCAGGAACACACTGGCAACACAAACATTTTTATAACGTTTATCTGTTTTCTCACAAAGTAGAGAAGCTCATTCATCATGTGGTTAAAATTCTTCATATAGACTGAATTAGCTTCCTCTCCAGACCTGGCTCGTCTTTATATGGATGTCACTAGTGAATTTAACTTTCAAAATTGTACAAATATACCTTTAGGATATTATAATAAAAAAGTAATGTACTTTTCTCTTCTTCATTCTTTGTTTGAATGGAAGATTTAAAATGACCTGAGGTTTGTAAGGGAATGGGTTGTAATTCCTTTAATCCTAGCTGTTCTCGCCTAGTCTATTCTCTGGTAAACACTCCAGGTCAAACATTCTCACATCCACAGGCAGAGTCGTGCTGTCTGTTTACTGTCCTCCACACGACACCGGGCACGTGTACCCAACAACACAGACAGCAGTTTAGGATTATACCCACGAGTACCTAAACCCTAACTTGTAAATTTGTGTGTAAATACTGGTATTTGAAGATGTAGGACATGGACTAGCTTTTAGAGTTGCCTTTTATGTGTGATAAATTGGGTGTCCACTCCGGGTATGGAGACAAGACTGGTAGTGATGGGAGACCGCCTACAGATGTACACTGATCCCATGTCTTTACTGTACTTCTTCGTTGTAATTGTTTATCAGGGAGATAAACTTCTACAACATGATATTGCAAATTTATACAAAATATCTATAATTTAAACTCATAATTAAAAAAAATATACGTGACATTTTCTTTTAATGTTAATTTCAATTTACTTTTGGTACACCCGTTACAAACGCCAACCTGACTCTTATATTTAAATTGAAAGTATTTGTGTTTTACCAACACCACGATGGCCTTGCCAACTGACCAAACAATACAAAAACATGATGGAACACAAAATATGTGATGTCAGGTCAATACGAGATTGGCGGTTATCAAATCCCATCCTCATACGTCTTGATCATGTCGGCTTATCACCCCCAACTTGTCAATTACAGCTTCCACAGGTTATCAACAAATGTCCCCGTGATCATCAATTTCGCTATCTTACATGTGATTCTCTGTGCTAATCAAAATAAAATTTATACTCTTTCATTCCTGGGGAAAAAACTTGTACGACTACCTTGGTTCTTTATGACTCCACGCACAATTACGTTGATGTAGAATCAGGAGAAAAAGAAATCTATGTTTGTTTTTATGTCTCCGATGGTGTGATGTGAAGAAAATAATTAATGAAGTTTCTGTCTGACAGGGAAGGTATAGGGTTATCATTATATAGGGTTGTCATTATGTTAGGTTATCATAATATAGGGTTATCATTATATAGGGTTGTCATTATATAGGGTTATCATTATATAGGGTTATCATTACATAGGGTTGTCATTATGTTGGGTTATCATAATATAGGGTTATCATTATATAGGGTTGTCATTATATAGGGTTATCATTATATAGGGTTGTCATTATGTTGGGTTATCATAATATAGGGTTATCATTATATAGGGTTGTCATTATATAGGGTTATCATTATATAGGGTTATCATTACATAGGGTTGTCATTATGTTGGGTTATCATAATATAGGGTTATCATTATATAGGGTTGTCATGATATAGGGTTATCATTATATAGGGTTATCAATATGTAAGGTTGTCATTATAAAGGGTTATCATTATATAGGGTTGTCATTATATAGGGTTGTCATTATTTTGGGTTGTCATTTTATTGGGTTGTCATTACATAGGGTTATCATTATATAGGGTTGTCATTATATATCATTATAAAGGGTTGTCATTATATAGGGTTATCATTATCTAGGGTTGTCATAGTCTTACAGGGTTACTATAACGTTATTACAAAGTATTAATATTAGTTTTATAAGGTTATCAGGTGTAAAAGGTTTATCATATTATTGGGTTAACAGGGAATATAGTACTTTAGCAGTACAGTGTTATCAGGTATCACAGAGAAGAAGTTAGAGGTTAGAGTTCACCAGTGGTTACTTAAGATTTTAAAGTTAAAAAACCCACCAATATCATGGAATCTTCTACAGCTTCATTGTTAAAAATGTGTTGATAGGACCAATTGGTATGTTTTGGGTATGAGTTGTACTTTAAAAATTCCTCATGTCTTGGTGTAAAATAGTTGGAAATATTTCTCTTACATATAGGTAGTAGATATGATTTGACCAACTGGGTCATATTTCTATGTTGGACTTTCTGTCCTCTGATCTCCGACAGATGGCAAACTTGTTTGTTTATCAACAGATGAGAAATGTAAATCAGTTTAATGGTATTGATATTTTGGCCTTTTCTGTCCCTTTGACCCTGTAAAATATTTAAATGCTTGTTCCCATGAGGGGTAATTAAATCCATATGATGATGGCCCTTTTGACTGGATTATGGCCCCTTGTGCTGGTACCCAGATGGAAGGACAGTTGTTGGTAGCCATCTTATGTCACAAGTACTCCAGATCTGTCAGCAAGTATGGCTATAGAACAGGTGCTTCCTACTTCATTCTACCAATCAGTCACTCACTTTAATGTCAATTTTATGGTCAGTGGCTGGAGAGAATGACCATTTACATTTATTGGCTGACCAAAGGTCTGCTGCTATCATTATTGTAATTCTAACATTTCAAAGTACCCTGATATCTCTACCAATACATGGTAGGGAATTCATTTCCTAAAACAAACAAACATGTACAGGCCAGTACTTTGGTCAGCTGAATTGGTCAGTATGTTAATGAGGTGATCACTAGAATTCCATTTAACAGATCAAATTGGATCTGTCCATCAAACTAGACATTAATATCACTGGCACATTGTTTTATGGTGTCACTTTAACCTTAACTAGCCACAATATTGTCTGATGTGGTTACCATTGAAACTAGCCACTGTACTTTGGTTGCCTTGGAAACTAGACAACCACTCCATGAAACAAACTTTGATGGATGTCTGTTCAAAAAAATTTAGCAGAATTTATTAAAATATTTTCAACTAACTTTACATTTTCTTTTATTCTTTTGAAGCTGGTTGCCTTATTCTGTAAATCATTTTTTTTCTCTTTACAGCTGCAGCACCGAACCAGAACTTGCCAAACCCTAGAATTACAGAACACCCACAGGATGACTACTTGTCTCCCAATAACCCAGAAACTTTGGATTGTCGGGCAGAGGGCGACCCGAAACCCACCATAACATGGTATCACAATAACGAACGTGTGATAACGTACCCGGAGAATCCCTCAACTCCGAAGATGTTAATCGAAGACAGGAAGTTATTTTTTCTAAGCGTTACACATAATAGGAAGGAATCTGACGTAGGAGTATATTACTGCAACGCAACCAACATTCATGGCAGTGCAATAAGCCGAAATGCAACTCTTAAAATTGCTGGTAAGTTTCCTTGCTTTGATGGGCAAAATATTAAAATCCTCACAAAATAAACGAACCAATCTGATGCCAGGCTCCAATTCCTTAGAGATCCTATCATCAAAGTCTATAGGAAATTTGTAGTTTTAGATTCGGACTTGAAGTTTTTGTGCGATATGTTACGAGAGTTTTTTTTAAATGGGAACTTTTGATTGACTGTTAAAGTCTGGCACAGAACTGCTGGCTTTTTAGGACTGTGTGAAAGAAAAGATTTCCTACAGGGACTCTGAGGAACTGTGTGAAAGAAAAATATTTCCAAGAGCAACTTTGTGAGGAAGTGTGTGTGATATGTTAAAGTCATGCTAACTTGGCAATAGCTCATACAAATACAACCTTATGGAATTATCTTGTGTTTTATCTTGTGTATTTTGGGTGCAACTGTTTTTTCTTTCTTTTTTTTTCTAAACCAATTCTAAAGTAGAAGATCAAGTTATCATACAATTGTAATAAAAATCAAGGCCATTAGCAATATCATTTCCATAAGTGCACACACAAGATAACAAAAATGAAGGATTTTTTTTAACAAGTGCTTACATTCAATAGTGTCATTGTTTATTATCTTAGTACACTACTGTCAAGAGGTCTGGTCTGTTGCCATGGTAACTCTTCTTTCATGAGGTCTGGTCTGTTGTAATTGTAACTCATCTGTCAGGGGGTTTGGTCTGTTGTCATTGTAACTCTTCTGTCATGAGGTCTGGTCTGTTGCCATGGTTACTCTTCTGTCATGAGGTCTGGTCTGTTGTCATGGTTACTCTTCTGTCATGAGGTCTGGTCTATTGTCTGAACACTTTACAGTCAGGAGCTTTGGTCTGATGTTGTCTGTTGTCATGGTAACTTTACAATCAGGGGACTGGTCTGTTGTTTTTGGTTGTCATGATAACTAAACAATCATGAGGACTGGGCTGTTGAATTATTTGATGGTGTTCAGTTTTACCATCTGTATCACAAACAGCAAGACAAGACCCGTACAACAGAAATTAAGTGCTAGATGATGTAACTGGAATGAGTTTTTCCTTTGTCATAATGTAACACAATTCAACTTCATAAACAAGTGATTTCATCATTTACAGAAACTCCTAAAGCTCCTTTATCATGCTATTAATTAACTTGTGTAGTCATTATTACATAAATCCATTAACCCTGTCATCCCTAATTTTTTTCAAACATGAACTACCCTCCACATTCATAGGAACGTTCCATGTTGTTGTTGTGGGGTGGGAAATATTGATGGCTCAAGCTAACTAGGCCTTTGTTTAGAGGGTCAAGATGGTAAAGGGTCTTTAAGCTTCATTAACCCAAGTGTTAGTCAAATATCACTTCCTTACAATATATTCCTGATAACCAAAAATCAATATGCTATACAAAGTAAACAGCATGTGTTTCCATTCAGCTTCATGCTTCAAGTCCCAAAATGTGTAAATACTAATGTTTTCCATGATGACAATACAACAAAGTCTGTTAACACAGTGTTTCCAAATCCTACACTTACTTTTAGCATCACTGATACTGCTGTGTCCCCAAATTTAAATCTTCTGTCAAGTTTCCGCTTCACTTAGGATTTGAAAGTGATTCACCTATGTGCAGTCGTTAATCAGGAGTATTTGCTTCCTTCATTGACGAAATAAACATAGAAATTAATTTTCTAAAGGAAGAAAAGCTGATGTAATTTTCCATTCAATTTATTCCCTTCAAAGCATTTTCATAGAATCATTAAATGTATAAAAATTTCGCGTTTGAAGATGAAATTGTCCGCAGCATGAAGCCTGCTGATTCCTGGGTCAGGTTTGATAGCTTTAATATACTTCTACTAGATTGAGATATACCAGTGGAATTATGGGATATTTCTTATCTGGACTGTGGTAAATATTGAGAAACTCAGATGGCAACAAAGATTTGACATGTGCTCTCCAACAAAGGATAACATTCATGGAATAGAATAATATAACTTGATGGAAAAATTTTTCAAAAATAATAATTCTTCACCAGCAAAGTTTACAAGTGTATGTAAGAAAAATGTCATTAACGGTAACCATAGATATGTAACATTTACCGTAGCAACACACTGCAGTCTTATCTCAATTGGCCACTCTTTAATGGAAGCTAAGATGGAATATGCAAAAAATGAAATAAATTGAATTTGATGACTTATTGCGGGGCAGGTAGTGCCCCCTGGTGGAGGGACAGAGGGCTTTAGATATCGTGTTAAGTAGCTCAACAAAACATGACACCATACCAATAAAAATAAGATAGTTATGAAAAATATATCAACCATATGAACTTTATAATTCCAAGCTATAAATCGCTGGTTTAAAGCAAGACAGGAGGCCTGATTAATATGAAACGTGAGGAGTTTCATATGTTACTTTACTGATCAGAGTCAGGTGGATGTTTTATTTACATATTATTGCAGTGATCAGAGTCATGTTGACTAAACAAGTCTGTGATAAGATGCGTAATAATTATATGTGTGGCATAATCATATTGTGTGGTCTATAGCAACTCTTTCCATGTTGGAATAAATCACGATTCTCTCTTGCTTTGGTCTTCTATTCTTTTTGATTTTTTAGGCTAAATGTACCACACTTGTGTTTCAGCCTATTGTTTCAGCCTATTGTTTCAGCCTTTGGAGCAAGTTTTTCATTTCTTTATTTCTTAGATGTGTGCAATTTTTTATTTTCATTTCTTTGCATCATTTTCAGTTTTAAAAGATAATTTCCGAGAGTCTCCATCTAGCCAGTCAGCTGCTGTAGGTGAAACTGTCACATTTCACTGTCAACCACCTAAAGGAGAGCCGGAACCAACCATATTATGGCTGAAATCCAGCGAGCAAATTCAGACTGGAAGCAGCAACAATCGTTTCCAGGTCAAACCAAACGGTGACCTTGTCATTACATCCACACGGAAACGAGACGCCGGTATTTATAAATGTATTGCCAGTAACAAGGCTGGAGAGAGGGAAAGCAGTCCAGCGACACTCAAGGTTTTAGGTAAATAGAGCGAATATGTGATTCATTATTAGGGTAGTCAAATCGAGAAACACCTCAAAAAAATCATTTTATGTGTAAACGTGATGATTTATCAGAAGATTTATAGATAAAGATGAAGTAACTCGTCTACAAATGAACCATGCATACAAGATGTAGTTGTGATAAGGAACTGTAGATTGCATGTTATTACTGTGTCACTAATGGTTTACGCTAATGACATTCAGTTTTATACACAACAGGCAAATGAGTTTGTCAGAATATATCATCTGGTATGTCGTATTATTGAAATGGCTGTGTCATATATATCATGTCGTGATGGAAAGTTTTAAATTACATTGTCAAAATATATGAATACCTTTCTACAGAATCTAATTGATGGATTATTTTGTAGAAAAGCCAAGCTTCAGACGATATCCAGTGGATGTGACAACAACAGAAGGAAAAACTATTGAGTTCCCTTGTGATGTGATAGGGGACCAACCCTTAAATGTGGAATGGAAGAAAGAAGGAGGTGTTATTAAATATGGAAGGTAAGTGAGGTCATATCTAACTCTTGAAATCTGTCCAACCAACGGAAAAAAAGAGATAAAATTTAATATTTTCATAAAAATAAAGTGTAAATTGGGATGATTTCTCAGTAACTAACTTGAAGTTTGTCGAACCTGACATAAAGTAATGAAATATGCCGAACAAATTATTCAACAATCTTAGATAAGACACAGATTTTTCCATCTTACACATGGAACAACCATTTCTCCCTCAGATATAAAAACTTAATGTGGCATGATTTCTCATAACAGAATGCGAAAGTTGCCAGATCACATGTTAAGAATTGAGGATGTGGAGTCAAGTGATGCTGGAACCTATATATGTGTGGCAACCAATGCTGTAGGAACCACCGAAGCCGTGGCAACACTCACTGTGCAATGTAAGTGAAATAAGAAAGTTATCTGAAAGATGGATGAGTAGAATTATAAGGTAGATGTTTGTCCTGCCCGATAATAAGCCCAGTGGATCATGAAAGCCCATTCTGTTCAGATTCAGTAGCTTGGCTTATTACAGGACAGTCAAATAGCACTTGTAGGTAGTTTTACTGAATGGCCAACACATTGAGGTGGGCTTATTAGCTGACATAGGCTTTTTTTACAGTATTCTTCTGTCATTTTATCAGGATTTACCCTTTCTGGTCAAATGTGTAGAGCGGACAGTAGAGGTTCATGATATCAAAGTGTGTAGAATAGGCCATAGAAGTTCATGATATCACAGTGTGTAGAATGGGCAGTAGAGGTTCATGATATCACAGTGTGTAGAATGGGCAGTAGAGGTTTATGATATCACAGTGTGTAGAATGGGCAGTAGAGGTTCATGATATCACAGTGTGTAGAATGGGCAGTAGAGGTTCATGATATCACAGTGTGTAGAATGGGCAGTAGAGGTTCATGATATCACAGTGTGTAGAATGGGCAGTAGAGGTTCATGATATCAAAGTGTGTAGAATGGGTAGTAGAGGTTCATGATATCGCAGTGTGTAGAATGGACAGTAGAGGTTCATGATATCACAGTGTGTAGAATGGGCAGTAGAGGTTCATGATATCAAAGTGTGTAGAATGGGCAGTAGAGGTTCATGATATCACAGTGTGTAGAGCGGACAGTAGAGGTTCATGATATCACAGTGTGTAGAATGGGCAGTAGAGGTTCATGATATCACAGTGTGTAGAATGGGCAGTAGAGGTTCATGATATCACAGTGTGTAGAATGGGCAGTAGAGGTTCATGATATCACAGTGTGTAGAATGGGCAGTAGAGGTTCATGATATCACAGTGTGTAGAATGGGCAGTAGAGGTTCATGATATCACAGTGTGTAGAATGGGCAGTAGAGGTTCATGATATCACAGTGTGTAGAACTGGCTTTAGATATACAACATTATACTGTGATATTGCCTGACGGCAGACTAAGCTGGAAGTAAACTCTAACTAATTAAAACACAACATGTCGGGTTAATTGATTTCATCTCACACGGGGCTAGACCCTCAATCACCTCGGACACCTTTACATACCTGTCATGTGAACTGTCGCGCCCCTCGTTTGTCACCTGTCACCACGACACAGTGTGATTAGTTTTTGTTTGTATTTATGACAATGCTGGTCTGCTACGTTATCAGAAAGTTTACGTGTTTCTCCAAGACTGTGTATTGATATTTTATTATACCTCCAAGACAAGATGTACTCTACTCTGATGACAATGATGTATTAATTGTTACCAGAAAAATATGTAATATTCATTAGGATTGTGTATATGGTTCAGCGTTATTGTGTTAGTGTCAGTATTGAAATAGACAAATTACTACAACGGTGTCCAAGTCAACATAATACAGTGTATTTGCACCTGCTACATGTCGTACAGGTCACCGGAAATACATACTTCTGTCCTAAAACAGAAATGAACGTCAGGAATATTTCTTTGATAACAATGAAGTCGAAATATCAGGAAATTTTATTTTTCAAAGAAGAAACTTGGTTTAGAAATTTGTAGTAAGAAAGAAAGATATTATTGAAGAAGATATAAAAGTATTAGAAAAGAAGAGGTCAGACGTAGGGTTGATATAGGCTTACAACAGTTCCTATCAATAATGCATGTGTAAATCATGATGCCGTATGCTTCTACTCGTCATTTGATTCATGACCCCTATCATACCTGGCTAGCTGTCGCTATATTTTTACGGCCCAGTTTCTTATTTCAAAATGATATCACACACCATGAAAAAAGTCTGGTGTTGACAGAAGAGTAATGAGGAGCATGAAGACAAATATCATAATTGTCAAATTCTCACAATAAATCTTGTCTAGGAAATTTTTTTTTGTAGGACCAGAAGATCTGTAATGTATTGTTTATTGATGATGTGATAGTAACTGTCACAGTGGAAGGCTGTTAGTATCTTAACAAAAAACAAGTGTTTCAAATAAAATTTGACAATAAGATTTTTTTTCTATAAAATTTAAATAATTTCAAGCAGAGTTGAATTTTATGAGTTGGCCTGGTCGTAAATGCCTTATCCAGTATCAAGGGTGTGAAGGAAAGAGTATTAATATTTAATTTATGCTGAGATATGGGACCTAATTAGCCAACTCTGGGGAGTCTCACAGACAGGCAAAATATCAGACAACTCGTTAACGACATCTTGTGCTACCTGTAAAGTTTTTACCTGGTGTTCAGGTCCTAACTAGACTATCATTGTCTTTGGTTGGCTGGCTTCACAAGTGTTTTGTGACTTTTGGATTATAAATGACAAATGGAAAGGCTGGTCTCGTATTGGGTAATGAGTTGATTGCTTATGTGACGGAATTTAAAGACAAAATTTGGTCAGATGTCAAATTTTCGTGGGACCAGAAGGAATTTTATGTCACTGTCGCCTTATTAAACTATAAATGTCAGTGAAAATGAAACACAGGAAAAATTCTTTAAATATTTCTCTATTTAACTTAAGGCTATATCCTGCACCTGTTAGTAACCTACCATTTATATTTATAAACAGATGTTTCTTGTATATGTTGAAATTTTATTTGTCATTTCTGGTGGAACAGATAAATCATGAAATCTCCTTGTCCTTTCTGTTGGTGATCAATTTTTTTTTTATGCCTGTTTTTTTTTTCTGTGACTTAAATTTCTTCATTCTGCTCTTGTTTTATAACAACTATTTTGTATATGGTTTGCAGTCAAGCCGGTGTTTATTGTAAAACCACAAGACAAACACGTAGCTGTTGGAAGAACTGTGACGCTGCCTTGTGCTGTGATGGCAAATCCCATCCCAAACATTTACTGGAACAAGAAACGGTCACTTAGCACATCCAGTAAAGAGGTAGGTAACTTAACATAGGTACAGTGATCGTCCTTATCATTCTTTATGGAGATACATAGGCACCAGAAGCAGACAGTATCATTTGATAAAACCAGTGACAGTAAGCCAGAAAACGTTTGAATAATAAAAGAGAAAACATTTTATCTTGTGTGGTAGAAAATTCAGACATTTCTGTGACCTGTTAAACAGGATTAGAAAATTGGATACTGTTCGTAATTGAGTCAGGCAAAAAGTACTAGAACTCTCTGATAGATTGATTTTATTATCCCCTAGCTCCGTACAATGTGAACCACAATGAAGTGCACCATACTTTTATTCTGGGGATTGTGGGTAATAATAATGACACAAATCACCAGCTTTAAAATATCTTCAATGATAAAAAACAAAATTGATCAATGATTTTGATTGAAGCATTCCTTTTTTGTGGATGTTTACAAACCAACCCCGTGGTGGTAGCAGATTAGCCATTGATTTCTTGCACTACCGTCCTAATAGTGTCATTATATTTTCTTGATTGTAATTTTTTTGGTGTCTCGCCGAAAAAATTTGTGACGAAATCTTGCAAAATACAGACAAAGAATTTGTTCATACCCCTAAGATACAAGGGACATGATTCAAATAATCCCTTTTGTCAACAAAACCCTGTCTCCCCTCCAATCAACAGTCTCCAAACAAATTGATGCTCTCTAGGAATTTCCCAATCTTCTTAGAAAGGATTTCCTGATGTTGTTGCCATAGCAACAGAGGGTTAAGTGTTGCCTGCGTCTTTCTGTAAAAAAGGTTTGTCCAATTTGACATTTGACATCTTGAAGATTAATCTTGGGAATTCTTTCTGACTTTTGGGCTTTTGATGAGCAATGCTTCTAATTAAATCAATGATTAGATTTTTGTCAAATTTGATGGTCTGGGAAGATGGCTGCTGCCAGAATCAGCTACCTTAGTGAGGTTGTTAACATACACATTGGAAAAGATGGAGAGAAATAATTTCACCAGAAATAATTCTGAATTTTATTTGTATAATCTAAATTAGTTGTTTGCTGTTGGTCTGAATAGAATTTAATTGATAATCAGTTAAAGACTTATCATTTTTGAATTGAAAATTTGGCAAAGCTACAGTTAGTTAAAAACACATCATAGAGGAAATTACATTTAGAAATAATTATTTCAACATGACGGATAATTGAGTTTAAGGTTCTGTTAAAAATATTTGAAATATTTGAGTCGACACCTGTGAATCATGGCTGACAAATTAGATACACCTAGAACTAAACACTCTGTTACAGATGACTGTTGTAAAAAGGCCAGAAACTTTTTAGGGTAGTGTTGTACTTCTTGTTGTATTATGAAGTTTTGACACATAAGATAGATTGTTTGTTCAGTGGGAGGTGATGGGGAGCTGGGAGGAATGTCTCTCAGTGTCTCTGTTACCAGTCTGACATGTTGAAAACACCAAATGTTTGGTGTCGGTTCTCAGAAAATGAAATCTGAAAGCTAGGAAAAGTTCTGGTAGTTTCTTTCAGACTGGTTTTAAACAAAATCTTGAAAATAGAAATTTCGTCTAAAATCTGATAATTTATGTTAAAGTTCACTCTGCTGGAAATCCTTCTCTTTATCAGATGTTAACTGTGTCACATGAGATTTTGTAGTTGACATAAACAGCACTGAAGGTTCTGACAAACTTATTGCCATATTAATTACAATTATTTTTATAAATCTGTCCCCTACATGTACTCTTCTGAAAATATTGAGAAAGAAGCAAGGTTCAGACATTAGCTATTTTTGGGCACATTTTATGTTTGAAGCAATCTTTATAGAAAGGTGGTTCTATTGAGAGGTAGTTTTTATAAAAAGTTGATATCTAGAATATATATTTTTAGACAAATGGACAGGGTTCTGTAAGATGAAATGAAAAGGTACATCTTCTGTGTGACGACAGTATTTTCTAAGAATATTTTTACAGAATATCTGATAGGTAATACATTGTCTGCATTGTACTTCTGGTGGTGTCACTATTGTAACCACACAAAGCAATGACATCACAATTAAGTCACAGTGTCCTAATTCAACATGTCTTCATACCAATTTTTGTATAGAATGAGAACTGATAGCTAGATAGTCTATGGGATGTAATGGTTTTGTCACTGTTTACAATAATTTACTTGTTACAGAGTCTGATGTTTCCAAATTTTGAGGAGGGTCGGTATGCTGTGGCAACAGATGGGACACTGAGGATTTCCCGGGTACAAATGGAGGATGCTGGGGACTATGAGTGTGAAGCTCTGAACACCCTGGGTATCATCACAGCCCTTGTCACTCTCACTGTCAGAGGTAAGACACCTTATGTACAAAGGGAGGTAACTCCTATTGAAATCGCCTCTTTTAGGTCACTTGGAGTAGAGTCTCACATTCCTGTTGGATTATAACTTTAATAATATTTAATTGTGATGTTTTGTAACTTAGATGTTTAAGTCAGTTTTTATGTAAATTAAATTCTTTATGCTCTGATTTACAAATGAACTAATTCTGTGTCTGCATGTTATTAGAGGTATAATTACAGTATGAATTTCAAAGTTTATATCAGAAGAGTTGGTATCATTGATCAAAACTTCATGAATATTGAATGGATTTATATTTTTCCGAATAATTCACTGTTTTGTGTTCAGAACGTGACCCTCGACCACCCCCCATCATACAGATCGGACCACAGAACCAGACCCTTCCAACAGATGAGGTTGGCTTCCTCCGCTGTGAGGCTACCGGGCTTCCATCACCTCGCATACAGTGGTTTAAAGATGTATATCCTGTAAAAAGTGACCCAAGAATTATGATGCTTAATTCTGGAACTCTTCAAATCTCTGGTAAGTAACTATTGTGAAAATTGTAATGTACACAAGATATACTAAAACTGTGTTAGATTTAATTGATATTATTTGCCCTGTTTGATTTCTCACTTTATTATTTTATTGTGTTGATATTCAATTTTTTTTTTTTTGCAGATTTGCGAGAATCTGATAGTGGAACATACACATGTAAGGCAACGAGCGAGACAGGGGAGACAACTTGGTCAGCTGTTCTCCAGGTTGAAGGTAGATACACTGACTGATCAATTAATCCTGTCATTTATCTATTTAATGTCACATTAATTCATAAAATTAAATTTATGTGATTTTAAATTAAATCAATCAATTTTGTTTTCAGCTCCATCTTCACACCAAACAATACCTTACCATCGATCCCCGGATACTTCCTCATATCCTGGAGTTCCAAGTCGACCTATTGTTACCGAGGTAACCAGTGACACTGCACACCTCTCCTGGATCGCTAATGCCAACCATGGAGACTCACAAGTGTTCGCCTACATTGTGGAATACTTCAGTTATGAAACAATGGATGTAAGTGTGCTGGGTTGATCCCAAACCATTATTCCAGTTTAATTAGTGTCTATATTTGGGTTTTTTTCCTGTGTTGCCATGGTAATATTTCCTCATATTGTCAGGGTTTAATTCATGTTATTTTTTCTGTTTGTTAGGGTTGGATGGTAGCATCAGACAAAGTCCAGCAGGAATCCTACACCATCACCGGCCTACAACCAGACACCAGCTACCTGTTTCTGGTTCGTGGAAAGAACTCCCACGGAATTGGTTTACCAAGCTCATTGTCAGACCCCATCCGCACCAGACGTGAGTTTCCTGGTCTCCTTTCATTTGTATCACTTTGTCGAAAACTTAAACTCAAAACAAGAAATAAGACAAAGAATTAATTTATAGATTTAATGACATAGATATGTTTGAATATATTTTTGATTTGATAAGTCAAGTCAGATTTATCCTGAAATTTTTATCAGTCCAGTAACTCTAATTTTGCATCTTGTAAGTAATCCTGTATTTTCTGTTATAGGCCTACCCAGAGGGGAGACTTCAGATGACAATTTCAGCGGGATTATAGTCCAGATGATGGAGGGAGTGCCCATTAACTCCAGTGCTATTCGTGTGACGTGGCGGGTAAGTACCGTATAACACTATCTAATTATATACTAATGATGCAGTTATGTATTTTAGAGAAATTAGTTGTATGTATCGATCTCATAAGTACGTATTTGACAATGGGCCGATCCGTTTCAATTGAAGATCAGTAAAATATTGACAAATTTTTTTTTTTTTTTTTTTTTTCAATTTCTATCATCATGTTTATCACACGATACATGTATACTTGATAAGACATATTCTTACTGAATTATAATTTTGTTCTCTTGGTTGCTCTTCAGGTCCTCAAGGAAGTCAACATGATTGATAAATTCATAGTTCAGTATACAGAGATTCTTGAGCTCCAACGATTATTCCGCGGCAAATCGTATCGACAGACAGTGGGTACAATGTACCGTGCCTTTACTCTAAGTCACTTGAAGAGTTCCACTTGGTATGAAGTTTGCGTAATGGCATATTACAATGGTAATTCACACACACCCTGCAGTACACCACTCAAGGTTCAGACATCCGAGTCGCGGCCCACAGCCCCACCCGAGGACATTATCATCCACAAAGAGAGTGACAGTAGTATACATATCCAGTGGCTTCCTCCACCCAAAAGTCACCGCAACGGGGAAATCCGTGGTTATGAGGTAAGTAGTATTTTGTATGAGATTTTTTGATAACGTTGGATTTTAATAGGAAAAAACATTGATGTAAAATTAAAAAAAATTATTGATGAGTGAATTGTTTGGTATATCGGTAATCACACACCAAAGGATTTATAAATTTTTATGTATAGTATAACGTGAGGAGAGTCAATCATGCATTCAAATCCCTTGAGATTATTTGTATGAAAATAACTTTTGATGACATCGATGCTGATTCAGTTATCAATAGTCACTGGATCTAATAGCCCATCATTCACGAATTATAAGTCATTTCTAGACCATCGTTTGTGAATTATAAGTCATTTCTAGACCATCGTTTGTGAATTATAAGTCATTTCTAGACCATCGTTTGTGAATTATAAGTCATTTCTAGACCATCGTTTGTGAAATTATGTATTTGTTATAAGTTTGAAGAGGTAAGTTTGGGAAATGAATTATTCGCAAAATCTAAGTGATTAAATAACAATATAATGATGTTGAGGTTGAGAATTGATAAATGTTAATTATTGGTCTAACGGTATCAGTAATTGTCAATATTTGTTTGTAGGTGGAATGTCTGAGCTCCGACAATAAACACAACTGTAGCATACGAGTAAACGGAACAACAAACCAAGCAACAATCAAACGGCTTGACGCTGACATGACGTACACAATCAAAGTGGCTGCACGTACCATCAAGGGAGCCGGAGTCTGGAGCAAGGCATTCATTGTTGGTAAGTTAGAATTATCAATTTATCATCAAAAGATATTTCTTAATGTAACAGAATTATCATCTCTTTGTATTGAACAACTTGAAGCTGTACAGGTAAACTAACTTTCTTTTGCATGCAATTTGTTTTTGTGAATTTCATGATGGAACAATTCTGCAAAATGGAATCATCACAAATTGTGATATATTACAATGCTTATCACAAACAGCTTGCAAACAAATTATGTACAAGTAATCTTTTATTTTATTGATGTATGTAAAAAATCATTCTGGTTATTCAAAATACATAAAATTGCAAATATCAAATGCATTTGGCTTGGGGCCTTCAAAGATTGTCTATGTACAGATTTAGGGTCTGATGTCATGGACAGTGAACTAAACAGTCTCCCCACTGATGTCTGTACACTTCAGTATTATAGAAAAGCCATTGAAAAATCATTGCTGCAATCTTGTTGTGATGTCAATTAGTAGAAAGTTGATAGTTAGTTAATTGTACATGTAGACCTTTTGGAGGGTGAAATATTATCGTTGGTTTGGGATATATGTATACAACTTTGATTGTAATATTCTTACATAATCTGCATGGGTTTCAGTATATAAATTTAAATAAATAATTGTCACTTCATTAACCATGAATTTGTAATCTATAGTGATATGTCATCTTCAACCTTCCTTATAAAGTTATAAAGCATGCAAATATTGCATGACATTTGAAAATAAAGAAGAGAACATTTAATTTTTTTCCAGTTGAATTTCTTGACCAAACTTAAGGACTTTTGGCCTTTAACCTCTTTGAAATAGGTCATGGGTCATTAAGTTTGCTGTATAAGGTCCCGATGTCTCCTTATATTAAAGATGAAGAATTTGCTGATGTATAGCGAGAAGCTGTGACAGTCATCAAGTCTGTGTTGTATTGAATATATTCGAGACATTGTGACCTTAATGAATGGCATCTGAAACATAATTAGATAAAAATGATTGGTTTTATTGGGTGAACTAGATACACAGGTTTTAGATAAATTCTGCTAAATGAGAACAAAAACATGTGACAATGTTTGATTAGATTAAAAACCACAAAGGTCAGGGCACCCAGAGTTCATAACACTCAGAGAAATGATTACCAAGGTTAAGAATCATCGGTTATCTAGAAACCAGGGTAAACATCATAACCATACACACAGCAATTTTTGTACACGATGTCGCCGTGACGATGGCTTGATAAATGATTATTTTTCTGGCCTCCCCAATTATCTTTGGCCTCTTTATAGAGGCGAGCATTGTTTGTGAATTAATACTGGTCCTCCCTAGTACAGCAGCCAGCCTCACTTTACACAGTACCATTATTAATGTCTAGTGCTGATGTGATTAAAATGCAGGTTTTGTGTCGGGATTCGGGACCACTATGACAGGATGTTGTTCATTAGCACTGCCAATAAACGCGCCAAACGGATGGGGGCTGAATATGAGGGAACAAAGCCATTTTATTACCCTTTAACCAGTATTGGGCCTTTAAGGATTTGGTTCAATATTGTTTTCGGTAAAAAAGCAATTTAAGTCATTCGCGTGAGGCGAAACCGTGGAAAACCAAAAGAGCATTCAAAATGAGTATCAGAGCAAACAAAGGATATTTCTCAAGCTGCTGTCAGGAGAGATGGACAGGAGACAAAAGAGATTTCTTTTGTTTGTAATTATAATGATAAATTTTACTTCATAAATGTTAGGATATCCTGACGATCTGGATGTGGATTTGATAAAACACTTCAATTAAGAAGATAGCCAAGTCGAATGTGAACGCATACCATTATAGGCACCACAATAGCCCCCAGTAGGGAAAATCCAGACCAAATTAACCTTTGTTGCAGACAAAATGAATGTGCTCTTATTCTTGAAACAGCTTTGAACCAAGGCCCTCCAAACGCACGGGTGATCCTGAATGATGAATGACAATCCAATGTGACTCTTGAATTGAATGAGCACTTAAAGTGAAAATTTGAGAAATATTTGGCATGCATACATGTCTGTGTAACTGTTTTACCATCCAGTCTGTATTCAAGCCATCAAACAGTGTCTGATCTTTATTTGTTAGAATCCTACCCAAATGAAATGATGGTTACATCAGAACCTTGTCGATCGTGTAACATAGAGATCTTCTCATGGCTACATACTAAACTAAGCCACATAATGAATTCAGTTATTGTATTCCTTAATAAAATGTTGTAAAAAATTAACTTTCTGTCAGGCATACAAAGATATGATTACGTTGATTTGGTGATATATTCAACAAATCTTTAAAAAAGATTTTCTAAATAAATGTTTTAGATAAGATTTAGAAAAAGTAAAAATAGTTTATGTATAGAGGAAGGGGCTATAATGAGATGTCTTAGTAAGGTATTTTGTTCAGGGACTATAATGAGAAGGTACTGTGTGTATTTTACAGGGCCAGAACAGCCGAGTATTATGAAGGAAACCTGGTTTATTGGAATGCTGATTGGAACTATTGGTGGGACCTTGTGGATTGCCCTGTGTATTTTTAGTGTGTGGCTTTGTCGTAAACGTTCCAATAAAAAGAAACTGATGAAGAATGGAATGTACAGTGGTGAGTAGAAATTTATTTATAGATCATTTACTTGTTCATTTGGGAGGCAGTTAGATGGTGGGTTAGGAGAAATTGATCTTCATGACTTTAAATATATAAGTTCATGTTTCCACAACTTACCGATTTTTACTCAACAAGTGAATAAACTTAATTTGTCTATTGTCTTGCAGTTCCGATGCACAAAACGGAGGACACGAAAACGTGTAACTCTTTTTATAGAAATGGTTACGGACAGAAGGATGTACACAATTGTGTTGGAGGTAAAGTTTGTTTTCTCATTTCTGTTTAAATACACTGTCCAAATAAAGATTTATTTGGAATGACATGAATTCTAATTCCATGTTTATATGCAGTAATCCAGCATCTGTTAATAAGCCCGGTCGTACCTATCTGCTCTTCTGTAAAACAAAAAATAAACTGTATTTCATTTTCTTGTATTAAACAGACCCCTTAGTATTAATCTGAAGTAAATGTTCCCAGCTCCCCTGGGACTGACTGTAGCATATACAGTATATATATAATACTTTATTTAAATATCTTGATAAATAACCTTTGAATGAGTTGTAGGAGTTTTTTTTATCGTGCTAATGACTTGATTTGTACAGGTATGGGTTCTCCATCCCCTGAGGCCTCTAACTTACTTGATCAGAAGGACATGGAGTTACAGGACCAGAATATCTATAACATCCCACAGATGAAGACCTTCTACCACAAGAAAGATCCTGTTGCACCCTATGCCACAACCACGTTAATAAATGCTGGACTAGTTAACGCGGGTAGCATGGGCCGACCAACACCCGGAATGGATCACATGTTCCGTCCAATCACAGGTACCAGTGGTGGGTCAGGCGATAGTTGCTGCAAACACGAGCATGGCAGTAGTGACTCAAACACGGACAACAGTCGGCCAAACACAGGTGAGCAGTCACTAATGAACTACTGACCAATCAGCTCGCCCACTACATTTAGCCGCAATTGTATACTTCAGTATCCTGGTCAAGCAAAGTCTCAGATTGTGTTCTGTACATCAGTTGATGGCTGTTCTTCTGAAATCTGTAAATCTGCATCTGTAACCAAAGCCGTTTATCTTATTTCAGCTGATGTCAGTCAATTAGAGACTTTGTTTGATATTGTTGAAGCGATTTAGCATATTATGCATTCTGACAGGTAGTCACGCTTACAGAAAGGATTAGAGGCGATTGTCTGCCTTGTATGGTAACATGTCAGTGCCAGTTTTATCCAGACAAAAGTGTCAAAAGTAGACTGAAATATCCTACCTCTACTAATGCTTATCATAACAAATCTAAATTTAACACAGATTTCAAAAAGTGGGGAAAAAGAAAAAAGTTCTGTTCTGTTTATAGAAATATGTTTACAAGTATTCTAAATTTGTTTGAGATGTTTAATTTTGAATCAGTTGTGCTTGAGACTATTATAATTAGATAATTGTCTCTCTTTCAAATATGTAGAAAATTGTTTACTCTATATTAATAGTTCGTAAGGTGGCAATCTACCATATTGATGGAAAAAAAATTGAAATATGATTGTCGTCAGTAGAAGATTAAATTGCAGATGAGAATTTTTTTTCGGATTCAATTGAAATGGAAAGTTAAAACTTTTATTTTAAAAGCAATGACAAGCTGATTCATTTGAGGTTAAACGATGAAAAATCTTAAAAAGATCAATTTCAGTCAGCTTCATCTGTTGATACAGAATGTGATGCTGTTGTCGGTAAACATTGAGATAAAACTGCTGCAGACATAGCCAGTGTATTGTGGTAGGGAATGCTGGTAGCAGTGTATATACTCTCAAGGTCACTAAGCACACACACAAACACACATTGATTCACTTATTTCTGTTCTGTTTTTATGGGTAATTAAACATCACCCAAACTGGAGAAAAATTAAGAATAATTTTTTTGAGATTTTAATGCTTCGAAATATTATACACAAAATATTCTGTTACCCTCCTTAAATCATAGAAAGTTATCTCCCTTAGATTTATTAATTCAATACATGAAACATTACACAATTTTCCCTTTATATAAATATGCACCATGCTTGCTATTTGGTGACTGGTTACTGACATTTCTATAGAAACCGGCCGCAATTGTCTCCCCTTAGGTATACCACATGACCACAGCGATGCCATGCAGAGTCCGACCAGTGACAGTGGCAGCCATACGACAGGTAAATACGGTAAATGTTTTTACTTATACTTTCCCACAATTTCAAAAAAATCTGTAAGTTATTTACGGTAGATATTCTCTACATTTGCTTTCCCATAATCATCACACATGTAATGATTTACCCATATCTCACTACTTTGCTCGAAAAGTATTTTGATAATCAAATCTGTTGATATATGAGCAAGAAGCAGCATCATAATCTATTTTATATACCTTCATTATCTATCACGCTAGAGTAGTTACACAGCATTTTAATTACATTTATATTACATAAAGAGATCTTTTAAAGTCACATGGCTAGTATGTTGATCACATGACCTGTATATATTTTGGTCACATGACTGTTATGTTTTGGTCACATGATTGGTATATTAATGTCAATTAACCAAGCTGTATTTTAGTCCTATGAGTTGTATATGGTTATATAACAATAATAAATATTTCACTCATTGTGCTCTGTAGATAAAAGTTATTTTGTCATCAACCTACAAAATATTTTTGATACTTCAGATGAAAATGGATTGCTAATCAAACGAGGGAAGAAATCTCAGAAACAGATGGCACAGCCCAAGCAGGCAATGGTGAACTGGGCTGAGTTTTTACCTCCACCTCCTGAACACCCCCCTCCCAATGAAGTGGCACACCCGGGCAATCTTGTCATGAATGAAAACCCGGGCAACAATTTAGAATATGCCGAAGTGAGCTCCGAAAGAGCCGGAGGGACAAGAAGTCCCATTTCTCCTATGTCTAAAATCTCCTCATGTTCTTGCCCAGTACCACATAATGGTACTCAGAACTGGAATGTGCCAGCTTACTCAGACAATGGCTGTGTGCGCTGTAGTTCTCCCAAATATTGTGAGAGTTGGCACTACAACCCAGCCCATTATAGTGTTATCCAACAGCGCACACAGTCCCCCCGAAATGCGGACACATGGGGGCAGAGGACAATCGCGTGCATGCACCCGTCATCACGGGGCACCCCTGTAGACATGCGATGTGCAAGAACATGTCACAGTGATCAGGAACAGGCGCCCATGCCTGTTTTACATAACTACAAGATAGCACCTGGCCCGAGGGATGCCGAGTGTTACCAGTGTATGAGTGACAGTGACCGAGGCTCGGGGGGCTATCACACCCTCAGGGGCTGCAGGATGAACAGTATTCACGGGGGTTCAGGATCTGATGGAGGGGGTGGTGGCACGGCAATGGACCGTGCCTGTCAATCCTCTCTACCCAGTGTAGCCAATGAGTGTATCCACCCTGCAATGTACCCTCCAAGGTGAGTGTTAACGGTAGAACATAACAGTTATCCTCCAATTCATGTTTATGTAGTGCAACTAAATTACTGCCTTTAGCTTAACGTATATTTTTTCATCTTTCCAAAAATAATTGGTACTTTTTCGCCAGATCTTTCAAAAAACTCACTCACTCCATTTTCACCCTAAGGTGAAATTTTCAAAATGAAGAGTATGTTATTATGTGTATTGAAAGATGAATAAAGATGGAAACTGGATATTGAGTGCTAATTATGCAATATTTATTTTGTTCTGTAGGTATGAAGTGACAGAAAATGGCCAGCATATGAGTTTAGCTATGGAAGGGTACAACAGGAATGCTGATTCACCCACTTCTGAGGGGGGTCTCGACTATGTCGGTGAGTCAGATGTGGAGGTCCCTACAGGGAGAATTCCCCCGGGCCATGAGTGTCAGTCACTCCCATCAGGTCACCAGTGTCAGTCCCCTCCCCAGGGCCATGAATGTCACAATGATGAGGGGGACGTTAATGTTGAGGACAGCTGTAATGACTCAGGTACCCGCCTGGTCGCTAGTAATAGTGTGGCTTTGGCTTGGCCTTGGAGTGTGCTTGACCTCAGAATTTAGCTTGACCTTGTGTTAGTTTGACCTTGGATTTACTCAGAGTGTAGTAATGAGTTATCTCCCTTGCCTACTATATCCTAGACAGAGCCTTTACTAACACTTCTAATGCTTGTATGTCTATATTGATCGGCCTTTTCTGCAGGGTTCCGTTGGTAGACATAGCTAAGTAGATAACCAGAAAATGTCCTTCATTCTCTGTTTGTAGCATGAGATCGAGCTTTTGTATTCATCACTTATTGTTCCTGTCTTTTGATTTTGAATCAATAATGATGTGAGAAATAAACGTTCTATGATTGTATAGAAGGTGGAGATGACTGAGTACTATGATTGTATAAAAGGTGGAGATGACTGAGTACTATGATTGTATAAAAGGTGGAGATGACTGAGTACTATGATTGTATAGAAGGTGGAGATGACTGAGTACTATGATTGTATAAAAGGTGGAGATGACTAAGTACTAGATTTAAGTAAGAAACTTCTAATTACTTTATTACAGAGTTAGTATATTGTATGTCTGTCTAGCACTATTTACAATTTCTTCATCTCAATATTCTAGGTCTAACCTCCTTGCTCACTGGAGGTATCTCCACATAAATTTGTCTGTTTCTGGAGTTTCCTCCCCTGATCAACATTTTGGAGCTAACATACTTACCTTCTAAATGTATCACTTAAGTTGGTTTGTTTCTGGAGTTACCTCCCCTGATCAACATTTCTGGAGTTAACATTATATCTCCTAAATGTATTTCCTCTTCAGCTGGTTTGTTTTTGGCGTCAACTCTCCTGATCAACATTTTCGAGCTAACATACTTACCTTCTAAATGTATCACTTAAGTTGGTTTGTTTCTGGAGTTACCTCCCCTTGATATTATAGTCCTTGCCTACAGGAGATTTACCATCTCAGCAGCTGTTTCTAAAGTTAATGCCCCAATAGCAATAATTTGGAGTTACCATCTTATGACAGAAGATCATTCATCCATCCAGTCGATTGTTTCTGGAATTATCTCCCCTTATCTAAATCCTGTGTGTCCTTGACCAACATTTGGCCCAAGTTATCCATTGTTTAAAGACCCTACAGAGAAGATATCACATTTGTTATTTATTACTTGTTCCTTGTTCGGTATTTCTCCTTGGTTTGCACCCTTGCGTTCCAAACACTTCAGACACACATATATGTATAGCTTACACAATATTTACTGGGTTTGCTTGGCTTAATGCATTAGATATATCTGTATCTATAAATATAAATATATATTGATGATATTTATACTCCTAGGATGGATTATATATATTTCATAAACCTTTATAGCATCTCATTTACATACAGCAATAGGCAAAACTGCACAAACAACTGCACTGTTCCAGAACTTGTAAAATTTGATCTCTGTAATGTATTGATCACTGATTAGTATAGATTATTGAACTGTGTTGATCACTGATAAGTATAGATTATTGAACTGTGTTGATCACTGATTAGTATAGATTATTGAACTGTATTGATCACTGATTAGTATAGATTATTGAACTGTGTTGATCACTGATTAGTATAGATTATTGAACTGTATTGATCACTGATCAGTATAGATTATTGAACTGTATTGATCACTGATCAGTATAGATTATTGAACTGTATTGATCACTGATCAGTATAGATTATTGAACTGTATTGATCACTGATCAGTATAGATTATTGAACTGTATTGATGACTGATCAGTATAGATTATTGAACTGTATTGATCACTGATTAGTATAGATTATTGAACTGTATTGATTGCCGATTCAAATTAATCGCTGTATTAATCTGTATGATCTTTGCTGTTGATCTGAGTAGATATTCAAAGTTCCTGCTGACTTAGCAGTAGTCATTGTATTTTAGCTGTTCTCGTTACATTAGGGAAATGTCCTTATATGGTATGATAGCATGAAATAGGCATCTTGTATATGTTAGGGTTTAGTAATATAGAAATGTTTGTAGTATTTGTACGAATATTCTACAACTTTAATAAGGACATTTTTAATTACAATTTTAATTAGGACATTTTACATCAAATCAATAAGGACATTTTTAATCACAATGTTAATTAGGAGAATTTTAATCACAACTTTAATAAGGACATTTGAAATCACAACTTTAATTAAGACATTTCAAATCACATGTTTTATTAGGACATTTTTATTCACAACTTTAATTACAACATTTTTAATCACAACTTTGATTATGACATTTTTAATCACAACTTCAAAAAGATAACTTTGAGTATATATGTATTGTTTAGAGGCATGATGAAAACTTTTGAACCATGTTTACAAATTCATAGGGATCTGGAGCTCCTGGCTATGCTTAGTCAGGGATCTCGACTTCCTTGTTGTAAGAGTCTGTAACCTTTTGAGTCAATTCATTGACCAGGGTGTTTGTGTTTTGTAGGGTCAATGTTAGCATCATGGGCCAGTGTTACTGACCAGAGTAACACAGATTGCAGTAGTGTGCGGTCTAGTGCAGCCAGCTCTAGTGATGGATCCTTCCTTACAGAGGCTGACTTTGCAAGTGCTGTAGCTAAAGCAGCAGAAATGTCAGGTCTCACTGTTGTTGGTACAACTGTCTGTGATCCGAAAACAGGAAAACCAGGTACAGGCTCATGTAGTGAATGTTCTCACAGTTAATATCACTCCACATTCTCATGGTTAATATCACTCCACATTCTCCCAGTTAATATCACTTCACATTCTCACACTTAATATCACTTCACATTCTCACAGTTAATATCACTCCAGATTCTCACAGTTAATGTCACTCCACATTCTCACAGTTAATATTACTCCACGTTCTCACAGTTAATATCACTCGACATTCTCACAGTTAATATCACTCGACATTCTCCCAATTAATATCACTTGACATTCTCAAAACTAATAACACTGCATATTCTCAAAACTAATATCCTCCACATTCTCACAATTAACATCACCTGACATTCTCACAACCAATATCACTCCACATTTTCAAAATCTCCCTCAGTATTTTTATAATTAATCTCACTCAATATTCTCAAGAAAATTATTTGTCAACACATCATTCATTTCCTTCTAGCTCAACTATAAAATATTTATACACATAGCTAAATTAAGGTTTGCCACACAGACATCTTCGAAACAAAATTTCTGTATTTATTGGACAAAGTCCATTCACAGTCATTTATGATGCCATCAGTTGATGTAACAATAAATGCACAGTGTTCTGTAATAAGCCCACCCCCTGATGACACATCCTTGACTGATTGGAGGATAAATATAGTAATAAAAAGACAGGTATTGAGCAAAGTATTTACAGACGTTTTTTAGAATAGGAGTGTACATAGCAGATAACAAATGTGTGTAACCAGATATATTATTGAGTTATGTGTCCTTTTCAGTGAAAAGACACCGGCGCCACCACAGGACTGCTCGTCCTAGTAGTCCATACAGTACTGACAGTAACTTCAGCGCAGTCGTACATAAACCCTACCCAAAGTCACAACGAAAGAAACAGCTGGTAGAACGGGGAAAGCGTGGGAGTGAGAGCAAAAAACATGACCCATCTCCTATTCCCGAGGGTCAGGTCACGCGACACGGCATACAAGAAGGTGAGAGATATCTCATTGGTAGATCTACGTGCGGTGGACTGAAATACTGTGTGGAAAAATACATATTTTTATCCCCAAAATTTCTGAAAATTTTGTTTTTTTATTTTAACCATAAACAATGCATGATAACAAAAGTTGTTAACATGTATTTTATTCCTTTGATAAATATTGAATTTCTGTGGTACAAAACCCTGACACCTGAGCTCTGTGCCTTGAATTGTAATTTGTTACTAGCTACTGCTTATCTTGTGTATCGTATGTACCTTTAAGTATGTTACTTTTTATTTGCTTAATATATTTTATTTTCTTCCTTTTATATGCTGCATGAATTATTATATGAGCTTTGTGATATATTAGTAGTCGCTTTTGATGGAAAAATCTGTATCAAATTTTCTTATTATGTTATTGGTTTGCTATCAACATGTTTACTGGGATAACTCATATAGCTGCTCTTTATATGCTTACCTACTTCAGTCTGAAGAGACATTTTGAAGAATGGAAATAAACATTTATCTGTATAAAGTACCAAACACAATTCAGAATTTCAAGAAGATATCAAATTTTGATCATACTGTTATAGCATCAGGACTATTTGGCCTCCAACATGAAAATTTAGTAAAAATTTCAAATTTGTGTACACAAATCTAAGTATATTATTGAATTCTAACTGTTAAAAAAACCAAAGGGTGCACACATAATATTTACAATAAAACAAAACAAAAGAAAATCATAATATAATCAAAAGTATGTGGATTTGAATAACATTTAGAAAGGTTACTGAAATAAAAAAGATTTATCTGCTTTGGTTACCATAGAAACAAGTCTGAAAAAGGAGTTCTCCTGTTACACCTAGTTTTCAGTTACCCTGCCTGCATGTGTATCTGGCTGAGTTAGATTGTGAATGTTTTCTGATTTTATTGTAGTGCCTGAACCCCCATCCTACCATAAGCCTAGCTTTCCTTCGCCTCTCCCCTATAAATCACCACGAACTGGGCACAAGTCCCTCTCACCGACCTCCTCTGTCCGATCGCCCCGTAGTCCTGGAAATCACAGTGCCCTTAACTTCGGGGCTCTGGTCATAGAGAGTAATGTAAGTCGTGTGATGTTCTCAGTGTCACTAATACCTGTCAATCAGACATCTATTTATAGCACAAGGTCATACATTTACTGTCATTCATACAGATCTATATAGTACAAGGTCAAACAATGGCTTTCATGCATACAAATCTATTTATAGTAACAAGCTAATTATTGACTGTCATTCACACAAATCTATTTATAGTAACAAGCTAATTATTGACTGTCATTCACACAAATCTATTTGTAGTAACAAGCCAATTATTGACTGTCATTCATACAAATCTATTTATAGTAACAAGCCAATTATTGACTGTCATTCACACAAATCTCTTAATAACACAAGGTCAAATATTAGCTATCATTCATAGAAATCTATTTATAGCACCAGGTCAAATTTAAGATACTATAACACCTGGCAGTCACACAGATCTGTTCAAGATATATGGATATAATAAGCATTAACTCTGCTCTGTGTATTTTAATTATTTAAGCGGACAACATTTTACCTATATGCTTGTTATTTTATTTTCGCTTTTTATTTATTTTACTTTCGCTGATCCTTGAATTCCAAGGATTTCATCGTGGATCTTTACGTCGTCTCTTCAGACTTTAGATGTGTCATGAAAAAACTGAAGTCACCATATCCATTACCTCACAAACGAGCTGTGTTAACTTATCTAAACATTATAATAGAGTTATTCTGTATATCCCCCATATGTTCATTAGAAAGATATAAGACCAGTGATTGGTCAATTTTCTAGGTTTGGAGCCAATGAAATTGATAACTCTGAATTAAGTTTTGTCATGACAATTTTTTTGTAGAGAAGATGCATATAAAAAAGTCAGATATTTGGTCATGCTGTATTCCAGTATTGAAAGTAACAAAAAGGTATTAGTTCATAGGTCTAATTCTATTTTTTTCTGATATTTACAGGTTCCTGTGGTGTAGCTAACGTTTGAGATAGTCAAGTTATTCTAGTCATCGGAGGTTGCCATGGTTATGCGAGCAAAGGTGTGTCTGTGATATAATTGAGTGTTGTTGCTGTTCTACAAAGGATCAAGAAATCCAATCGCATTTTCGAGGAATTATTAACACCTGAGAATGCGTGTGATGGACAGCCGTTGTTGATGTTACACGTTGGAGACTACAATTTTCGAAAGGTCATCCCAGACCTGTGTTTCTCCGTGACGAGTTTGATGGTGATGTACAATATGGCTGCCAACAAACAAAATGGCCATCAGTGTAATACTGTTCAAAGAAATCCAGTCTCCCTAGAACTGCTGTGTTACTTTAATCCACCAAATCTTCCATGCAAATTGTTTTGCTAAATTAAGCCACTTTAACTGTGATGCGATTTAGTCCTAGTGCAGAGAACATTGTCTGGCTTTAATTATCGTTAGTTGTTTGTGATATGCCAAAGACTTGACTGTGGTCAGCCAAATGTCTGACAATCTGACCAGTAGACTGACCAGGTTTGGTCAGCAGTCCAATAGCTAAACCACTGTTGGTTAGTTAATTTCTAGTGAAGAGGAAGAAATGTGCGACGCCTCACAATTGTCTTCCCTCAAAAGACTTGTTTGAGTGAAACGGGAAACTCCTGTTGCCATAGTGATGAATATGTGTTACTATGTGAGCAATACAGAAAAAAAATAGACTCTTGGTTGCTGAGAAAAAAATAGCTAATATATCTGATTGGCCTCTAAAGAGGTTTGGAACTACCTCTGGTTTGTTGGTCTCATGGTGAGTCCATTTGGTCCACCCATTGATTCCTGGTTGGTCCAGGTTGATCCTGTTCATCCTAAGGCTTGTTAAGTATAGAGGGCCCTTTCTGAGGATGGTCCATTGTGGTCAGTCCCATTAATTCTGAGGCTTGACCCATTAATTCTGAGACTGGTCCCATTCATTCTGAAACTAGAGTCGTTAATTCTGAGCTTGGTCCAATTAGTTTTGAAACTAGACTCAAGTGATTTTGAGGCTGGTCCTATGTGATTCCAATCTTGAAGTGCAAGCAATATGTGAATGTAACTGAACAATGAAGACATTAGAGACAAATTAATCATGTTCTGTTACTGTGGTGACAATATAATTTATCAGAAGATCATGTGATATTAGCCAGTCACAGTGGGTTGTTTCAGGTCATCTCATTCCTCAGTAGGGGTGTTCTTGGTGATCAGTGTACTGCCAAATTGAGTTAGGAGTATGTATGTGTTCCTCCCTGTAGTTAATGTACTTGTTAGCTGACAATGGCGAACCCTTTCATTCGTCGGACAGCAAGTGGGATCTATGTGTATCATCTAATATTGTGTTGAGCAACAGCCATTAAAATCATTTACTGGCCAAAGTTCTAGAATTTATTGGAAAAAGTACATTGATTATTTAATATTTGCATAATATATGTGTATATATAAATACATACATATATATAATATACATTTACTTTCTTTAGCCTGTTAATCTCTCAAAAGATATTGGAACGTTCCATTGACTTTAGGAGTGTTCCAATGTTTTTGTAGGGGGAAGTGTTTAGTGGTTATTTGTTAGAATGTTACTCTAGATAATGTAACGTCAGGATTTCAATTGTCTCGTAATTTTTATAACTATTCACTATTTAAAATAGTTTGAAGATAAACTTACCTTTCTTTCTACGAAGGAATAAAAATAAGTTTTAAAAACGTAAGAAAGGTTCCCTCCATTTGCCCAGGTCTCTGATAGCTGTAGATTAGGTGTATCAAACCAAAATGAAAGGCAGGCAAAGATGGAGAGAGAAAGAGACAGCCAGACAGAGAGAGAGAGAGACTGACAGAGAGAGAGAAGGAGAGAAGAAAGGAGAGAGAAAAGCTTGTAGAATGAAATAGAAAGCAAGCGAGAATTTAAAATGGTGCTTTATGAAGACTAGCGATACATATTAGTGCATTTGCTGTCATTTTGGGCTTTAATTAATGTTACCATGGTAACCGTTTCAAACTCATTCCATTCAAGGCAATATACACTTTAAAAATATAGAGGAGTTGTTTGAAGGGATAATTTGTGTTCCTTCTGTTGGCCAAAGGGAGATAACTCCCATCAGACCTGTATCATTGTACAAAATACCCCTCAGCAATAAACATGTTAAGATTCCAGCCATTTATATGTATTGAGGTTAGTCAAAATATAGAAGATTAATTTATTTATGGATAAACTGTACATAGTCATTTGTTATTGTATAAACCAAACAACCATGTCCTCAGTTTCAGATTTTGACTGCACATTCTTGAATAGAACAGATGAATAGCTTAACCTGTCTCCCCTACAATATCTAATTGAACAGGCCAGTTTACCACTTCAGTCATTTGAAAAAAAAAGAAAATCTTGTAAAATTCCAAACAACAAATCTGTAAATCTATCCTTCAGTCAGACATGAAAATATTTTATCGGGAATCAACATCTAGTTTTTTATAGGGTAGGTTGAGAAATTTCAAATGAATTTGAATACTTGGCTTATAAGTGGTTTCAATAATCATCATATTTATCCTCAAATAAGCTCCCTTCTCTAGTTAATACATGTGTTATTTATCAAAGTTTGGGACGGCTCATTTGTGAACTTCTTTAAGCCTACTATTTTGAAATTGATAATTTTGCTAAATTTAAGAAGTGGGTTTATTTGCAGATAAATATGGCAGTTTCCTGGTAGTAAAATATGTTGTATGTATGATGGTTATAAGCTCAGACGTTTTGAGAGGACGAAAAAGATCTACATATGTATATGCTTCCACTTACGTGCAATATTTCGTTTTGCTCAACGTAACTTTTGTTCAGTTCTTGACTAGGATCGTTTAATTTATTATCAGTAGAGTAGAAATTCTGTCACTGGTTTTTTCCCTGCAATCTTTAGGTGACTTTAAATGTCACATAGGCCAAACATGTAACAGATTGATTAACCACTGGAATCCTTACCCTATGATGTCTACATGCTGTATAATCAATTTCGATATTAACCACATACCAATCCAAATTTAATACCAAGTTCAGGGTTGTCTGTATGTTAGAGGAAAAAATGAATTTTGTTTGTTTGTCCTTTTTATTTTGTTTTGTTTTTGTTCTGTTGAAAATGTGACGTGTAAAAGTTAAGTCCCCAAGTTAGCAATTTTGTGTAAATCTGTATCTTAAGGACATTTGTAAGTATAGTATATTACTGGACACATTTAGTGCTCCTCTGCGATGAAGATCTGTGGTTAAGTTGTTACTAGGTACAGAATTTACAATTCTCTCATGGTCATTCATGTCATTATCATGTCAGTTTCTCATCAAATAAAATAAATATTGCTAAATCTGTATTATTTTGTTGTATTTCTGTGCATCGTTTTGCCATGATGACAACTTTAGCCTTTGACTGCTGGACATATTGCTATTACAGAACATTAACGTTTTATCTCTTAATATAAACAAGAGGGACATATGGCCAGTAACGGTCAACTGACTATCAACAAATGGATGGACATACCACAGAATTTGCTGATGGTTGACAAATCTCATGAATTTGTGGAAAATATTGAAATTTTTTTTAAAGAAAAGAAAGAGAAATTTTGAACATTCCTTGAAAGTATCAGAAAATCTGTGGTATGTTCTGTGCATGAAAACAGTTCAATCATCAAGTTACAGAATATACCACAGAGTTTTTGTTACTTTTAAGGAATGTTTAAAATTTCTTTCTTTTCTTTAAAAAAAAAAATTTCAATATTTTACACAATGGTGTGATTGAAACAAATTCATACTGTTTGTTCTATGTTGGATTTTGGACCAAAGTGTAACAACAAGATTTGGTCAGGACAATCTTAGGATCATTTCATTCATGTTCGATATCATTGCCACTCCCTGATAAAGTTTCAGGTCAAATTTGGCTGAAATCTACAAACTTCCCCTTTTGAAGCCTTGCTCCCAAAGTCCATTGGGTTTAATCAATTTTATGAATTTAAGAAAAGATAAAGATAACTAATCTACAATAAAGTTTCACACCAAATTTGGTTGAAATCCACACAGACATTAAGAGGAGTAACATTTTGAAGCAAACTATTGTCCAATTTTCCCTTTTGGGGCCCCACCCCAAACTCCCAAGGGGTTGAATCAACTTTCTGAATTTGGGAAAATCATAGCACAACTGCAATAATATTTCACACCAAATTTGGTTGAAATCCACCCAGGCATTAAAAAAGAGTAACATTTTGAAACAAAATGTCTAATTTCCCCTTTTGGGGCCCCACCCCGAAGTCCCTAGGGGTTAAATCAACTTTCTGTAATTAAGAATCATTTGTTAACCACTCCTGATGTTACAGACAGAAAAAATGAATGCAATCCATTCAAGCATTAAGGAGGAGTATATTGAAATGGTAAAAATGAGCCAACATGTCAAGAGGGAAAATAGTGCTTAATGTTTCAGTGATAAATTAAGGAATACCAAGTTTTAAAGAGATGGGTAGAAAACTGAAAGAAATCTCTTGGCAAGATTAAAATGCTGACAAGAGCAAAGGGCAAGAACTTTTTGGGATATTGTTAAATCAAAATGCTATTCCTTCAAACACAATATCATGTGATTTTCAAACCTACCAAGTTTCAAAGAAATTTGGAGGAGAAATCTGGATTAGATAAAGATGTGAAAGAAACACAGGACAGCAACTATTTTCAAAATTGTAAAATCACAATGTGATTAAGTTTTAGAGAAATTGATGAAAAACAGGAAGGAGATCTCCATACAAAAAATTAAAATCATAAATATAAAGGACAATAATAATGTCATGGTGATTTCAGACTGCCAAGTTTAGAATTGATTAAAATTCTTCCAAACAGAGTAGAGTCAAACTGTTCTTCTGAAAAACACAGCTACATGTCATGGTGATGAAGCCTACAAAGTTTGAAAGAAATCAATTGAGAAATGAGAGATTTCCAGACAAGTTTAACAATACATTTACAATAAAGGGCAGTAACTCTGCCAAATGCAATCCATTCGGGAATACAACTTCATGTCAGGCTGATAAAGCCAACATAGCTTTGAAAGAAGTTGGTTGAAAACTGTGGAAGATCTCTGTAGAAGATTAATATTATAATAAAAACAAATAAGTCTTCCAAACAAAGTTGAATCAAGCTTCCATTCAGAAAATGCCAAGTTCATGCCTATTACATTTGAAAAAAAATTGGTTGAAAACTAGGGGAGGAGATCCCTGGATAAATGAAAGTTTACAACTGAAGGATGAACTATGACAAACCACAATGTGTCCGACAATGTACCCATCAAAATGGTATAATTACCAATTTGTTCCATAAGCGTACTGACATCAGAGAAGTTCCAAGACATTGGGACAATGATCCTGTATTGCCTGCCTACTTTACAGTGCTATATCTCACATCAGGAGTACTGGGAAATTATCTATTTTCAGAGCGGAATTATTTTTTGCGGATTTTATGGTTGGTCTTAACCCTTGATTCTATTTAGGTGAAGAGATACCTTCATATGCTAGAGGTAAGCAATGTACAGGGATTCCTATGAACATTGGTTGTAGAGTGCTTAAACTTCATCCATATTTACAAAGGATATCAAATATAACAGACAACATGATCAAACACAGACAGCTGATATGTCTTTACATAGTTACATTTATATTTCATGACGATATCAAATAGATGAATATAAATTCACTACATATTTAGCATGTTTTATAGTGTAAGGGGGATAACTCTTACTGCGTCCTCTACTGAGCTCTACAGTGTAAGGGGGATAACTCTTACTGCGTTCTCTACTGATCTGGACAGTGTAAGGGAGACAACTCTTACTGTCCTCTACAATTTGCCCATTCGAATATTGATTTGAAAACATGAAGAAGCCATTCTACTGGACAGATTTCTTTAATATAAATTGTGATCCATATACATTGTAGTTATCATAAAACCTCAAAATAAGCTTCAAAATATAATCACAGATTAACAATGATAATAGGTTTTTATAAAATCCCAAAGAGGGATATCGAGGACGGAATTAAAACACCTGAGGAGTGTTTTTTTCAAATACAAGGAATGTAATACATGTAGTTATGGATGGACTCAACACATTTATTTAGGGCAGTATACGTAGAAACAGAATCTCTTCCCTCTTCTCTATTTTCATTCAAAGTTTTAGAAAAAATTGAAATTGAAATACCAGAACACAAAATATTTTGGGTCTTTGTCTATGTATGAATTTTTACAAATTAAAGTTAGATCTCAAATTTTTCATGCTATGAATATAATAAGTTAATCAGTGACATTATGATATTGCCTTTTCTACACATGACTATATTATTTTTGATACCAAGGAACCATAGGCTCAGACCGTTGTACAGATTCAGGGATCAGAGGAGAGATTCTCTTCCAATTGGGTGCAAAGTTGAAAACTCTGCATTCATATATTCTCTTGTCTTTCAGTATGGAAAATTTGACATACAATGAAAATTTTCACAAGGCACTTCAAAATAATGATTGGACCTTGTTTCTTGAAGGTTTCTTAATTTCAGATATTATGTAAACATAAAAAGTATGTACCTTAAGGAAGCTGTGATAAAATCTTTGAAGGAAAATAGTAATTTAGCAAAAACATATACCCAATGAGAACCATATAACATTGTGTAGTAAATTATCATAAATACATTTAAGAATATTGTAAATGTAAAATTGATGCTAAACAATAATAATGACTTATCATTTACGGATGAACACTCAAAAAACATCTGGTTTTATAGACATAGACCACAGAAAATAAATATTGTGTCAACATCCATCTGGAAGAAAAACAGTACATCTTGTATCAACATGTATCTGGATCCGAAATTAAAAAAACTAGTCAGCTATTCAAGTCATAATAACAATTTTCACCCACACATGTCAGAAAAATTTTGGTGAAAACCTGGTAAACATTAAATTTTTGTCAGTTTTGGTGAAATTTTATTATAACAAAATAACGAAAAAAAAAAAAAAAAAATCACAAAAATTTACAAATTTAAAACCAGCATAGTTTACATAGAAGTTGATTAGAATCTTATAGTCTAAAAACGACATTTGAAAGTGCTGAACACAACAATACTGTACCATGGAACAAAGTAACGCTGTGAAATCAGTAAATAATGGTTTCTGTGTGAATAGCATCACATCACAAATCTAAACAGTCTCATCAACACACTATATTCACCTACCAACGATGTCTCATTGTTATAACCCTACCCTTAGCTTCCAGTTGGAGGTATATATGCTGTCTGGACTTGTGGTAGGATAACTGTATGTAAACCAGCTTATAATATCTATATTTCTGACCAGAAAGTGATGAGAAGTGTGTTAAAATTAAAAAAAAAAATTCATCTGCTAAAAAATAATGAAATAGTTTAGGGTAAAAATGTTTGATATAAAATGTGGCATAGTTATCAATTTTTCAACTATCAAAATACAGTCTTTTTTTTTTTTTTCTTTTTTCTCCACTTTCCAGTAAATGTTTGCGGACAGTGATGAAATCCTGTTAGTTAACTCAGTGGAAGAGATAGTAAAAGCTGAAAACTTCACAGACAGTATCGATTAGATGGGTGGGAATAACAAAACTTTTTATGACATAATACCACACACATACATATGTATATACAGAGAATCTCTGATATAATTCATAAAAATTGTAATATGATTCATATTAACATTATCCACAACAACTTGCTGTAGTGTGAAGCAAACCTAATGTTAACTTTAAAAACAAACTTGCGGAGCATTGCATATTAAATAAATAATTAGCGATTATGGTGAAATAAAATACTTTAGTGGTGCTCAAATTTCATGATTAAAAGTAAGTAAGTAACAATCCCAAAATTAGCTGATATTTGTGAAAAAATTGTCATCATTTAACAATTTATCGAAATCAACAAAAATCAAACCATTATATATACATATGTACAGTGTATGACCATACAGTGTAAACTCCAGGTAGATTTGCCTGGTAATATTTACAGCAAAGTATTGGCTGTTGTTATCAGACTGACTGGTGTCTGATAACTCCACATCCTGTGACCTTTTTATAGTTCACAGAAAACACATGAGAAGTTAGATATATGGCACAGTGGACGGAACACAGTATCACACATTATTGGTCCCACCAGCTAGTCAGTATAATAAGCTCAAATTATGACAAACATTTGTAAAATGTGGTTTGTTCGTCTGTCAATAACTGATAGAAAAAAGACATCAATTACCCCTCAATATTAAATAATTTCTCAAAATATTAAAAAAAACCCAATAAGGTGCAAGTGTTGAACAAAATTCAGAGGACTTAATACGTAAACGCTTGTTCATCCTTTGACAGATAGTTGACTGGATTCAGGTTAATTTAGTCAAATAAATCTTGATATTTTCAACACATAACAACAATCACGATTTTCATAGAAGTCTATTTTCATCTTCAGTATAACGTAAATAGACATCATAATATTAATAAAGATCTTGAGAAGTCAAGCTTCTCTTTTTCAAGGCAAATATTTCAGCTTAAACTCATAACATAACAATACAAAAATTAAAAAGTAGGTGGATTTCATGAGATATTTAATTATTCTGGTACTCCTACAAACTGTTATAGTTAGGTTCAGAAATCCTGACGGTTGGAATGTTATAGAAAAAACTTTCAACTGACTGTTTATTTACCTATATAACAAACCATGAAAATAACAAATAATAGCACGATTGTTTTAAAAATCAACAAATCAACAAACATGATGATTATACACACAAACAATATCATACACAAACCTGTATGTGACTGATTCTAGTCAAAATCTACAATTATACACACAGACATCACACAGGAGCCTGTGTTAAATCTAATCTGGTCAAATGCTTTTTTATATTTCATAAATAGTGTTGTACAGTATCTCACAGGATCTATACAAAGGAAAGGAATGTTATGTCCAGATCCTGTGATTATGACCACCTGAGTGCTCTCCCTTGTCCCAGAGGGTGGTTAGTGAACATTGACTGTAGAAGGGATTTGCATATACATGTACAAGTAACAAAACCGGGAGAATCACAACACTATATTAAGTAACAGTTGTTCCCAATGAGGTGTAAAAAGAAGGAACGAAACGATTAAAAAATGAACACTTAATTTATATTAAGGAACCTACACAACTTTATATTTCAAATAAATGTTATCCTCATGATTCTGATGATTTTCATCTTAAGGAATTGGTAACAAGTTAAGCTGAAACATATGTAACAAGTTTTATCTTTGTTGTATGAAATGTAAAGAATTTTAAGCCTTTGTTGTTTTTAATTTTTTTCTTTGATGAGATTGCAGAATTTATTTTACGGCATTATTGATACTGTCTTGGTTTAACACGTCATCAATGGTTTTCATTTCAGTGTCACCAACTCCACTGATTTTTTCAGGTCAACTTGTTATTTTCCATATAATGGGTCTTAAAAATGAATGAACTATAATAGTATCAACTTTTTCTCGTCTTTTTTTACGAGTAATATTAATAATAACAGAAAAATATAAACTATTCTACTCACGAGAACAATATTTTCATCCTTGCATACTCAAGAAAATAAAGTATAACTACCATCACAATAGTTACCATGGTTACAGAGCCAACAAACTACACAACTATTGAACATTTTTGACCCTTTCACAGCTTTTTAACACATATTAATTTCTTTGAACTAAAATCTGAAGTTCATAACTTTTTATAAAAGGCACATAAATGTAATTGCAAATGCTAGCAGGCAGAGTTACCTCAGAGGAAATTACCACTCAAGTGATTGTAATTTTTTAAACTTTTCTCAAATTATTTTTTGATAATGATGTAGAAAAATTGCACATGGTTTTCCGCAGCTGCATAGCTAACTACCTACTTCACACACATTTCAACTAGATATGGAGCAAAATGACTTTATTTTTCCATAACTGGAACATTTAGATATTAGTTATCATTATGAGATGTGGATCACTGATGATGCTACAGCAAAAAAAAAAAAAATATAAAAAAACAACTTGTAAACAATACACCCCATGTTTAGCATTGACACACACTGGCTTATCAATGACTGGAGTTGAAAAGAAATTTTAAAAAGCTTAATAAATATACAGCAGTGCTAGTGAATGAACTGGTTCAGTGCTGATTACTTATTTACAATAAATGGTATTTATTGGTCAAATCAGGGGCAGATTACTCTGAATTACTAAAACTTTTGTAGGTTAGGAAAGGTAACTCCAGACATGATAAGCTATTTTGTAAGGGTAGATAAATTTACATCCAGAAATGATTTTCTTAGATGTTTAGAACAGTTTTTGATGGTCTTGATTATCTTTATGGTCTGTAGCCTGGGTACATAGGTGGTGCTGAGGGTTGAGCAACAGTATCAAGCTCAAAACCCTTGTTCGTCCCATTCATCTGAGAAAAAAAAAGACAATTACTTCATCATTGTTGCTATTAAACAAACTATCACAGTATCTTAATTCAATTTTTCAACATATGCAGATTTTGATTACATACTTGTGTGGATTCATCGTAGGATGGAGGCAGTATGTCACTGTCACCGTCCATGCGAGATTTTGAGGTATTAGAGGTAACAAAGAGTGAGGTGAGATCTGGACCAGTAGATGATGAAGCTTCTGATGTCACAATATATCTCTCTCCGTCTCCGCCAAAGCTCTCACCATCCCCAGTCGCCTGGATCTATCAAATAATCATCAGTTAACAAAACTAGTGATTTTTTTCTTTTTTGTTTTTACTACCAACAAAAATATGACTTTCCATAAAACCGTCTAGAAATAGCAGGAATCTGACGCCTATAATCAAGTGCTTTGATTGTAAATAAATTAAATTCATTGGTCTATTTTTCTTTAAACATTTTTTTCACTTTCAAATCATTAATAATTATTAAAAGCTTTACCGTTCCTAAACAATTTATTCAATAAAAATAAAGTGAGCCGGAACTCATATAGACAAAGCCCCACTTCTCGATCAAAATTGTTAGGGATGACCTTTTGACCTTTAACCTATACTGTCAAAATCTTGTAAGGTGTACGACTTGGTGGTATGATGCTACAGTGTGAACATGAATGAAATATCTGCTTAGGTGTTCATAAGATAACTTGTACACATGGTTACAACAAATGCATTAACGGATGCACAAATTGATCACTATATACCCCCACAACCCCTTTAATTGATCCCCCACCCCCCTGTGCTCTATGTCAGTAGGATGAGTGATCTGGAAAAGCGACTTCAAAGTTCTTATTTCATGTTATTCTTTTTTTCACAGAACCTTCTCAACAAAACAATCAAATAAAACCACAGGAGCTTTCCTCCAGACATCTACAGAAAAATAAAATGGTTTGGACATGGCTGTTACCTGACTGGTTCTGATTGTGTAGGGAAAGTTTCCGTGAGCTGCATTAGGTCGGGTCAGTACCTAAAATATAAAGGTCAAGGTCATTACTATAAAAAAACTATATTAAATAATACTGAATGTATAATGGGCGCTCAGATACAGAGATATTGCAAGAGAGAGCAACAAGGTATATGGACAAAAATGAGAACAAAGGCACTATGTGTAACAGCTCCTGCAAATCTTTTCTAAAATCAAAAGGTAATGACAATAAAAAATAAGTTTTTGAACTCACCAAGAAGAATATGTGACCACAGAATTGGACAAAGTTCTGTACAGCGACAACTGTTTTCTCTCGTGTCCACACTGCCATGGCGAACATTGCAATCAGGATGACAATTGGACCAGCCCAGAACCTGAATACAATAAAAATATTTTACATTTGAACCTGCCCAGAACCTGAATACAATAAAAAATATTTTACATTTGAACCTGCCCAGAACCTGAATAAAATAAAAATATTTTACTTTTGAACCAGACCAGAACCTGAATAAAATAAAAAAATATATTACTTTTGAACCAGCCCAGAACCTAAATAAAATAAAGAAATATTTTACTTTTGAACCTGCCCAGAACCTGAATACAATAAAAATATTTTACTTTTGAACCTGCCCAGAACCTGAATACAATAAAAATATTTTACTTTTGAACCAGCCCAGAATCTGAATATAATAAAAATATTTTACTTTTGAACCTGCCCAGAACCTGAATACAATAAAAATATTTTACTTTTGAACCAGCCCAGAACCTGAATAAAATAAAAATATTTTACTTTTGAACCAGCCCAGAACCTGAATAAAATAAAGAAATATTTTACTTTTGAACCAGCCCAGAACCTAAATAAAATAAAGAAATATTTTACTTTTGAACCTGCCCAGAACCTGAATACAATAAAAATATTTTACTTTTGAACCTGCCCAGAACCTGAATACAATAAAAATATTTTACATTTGAATCAGCCCAGAACCTGAATAAAATAAAGAAATATTTTACTTTTGAACCAGCCCAGAACCTAAATAAAATAAAGAAATATTTTACTTTTGAACCTGCCCAGAACCTGAATACAATAAAAATATTTTACTTTTGAACCTGCCCAGAACCTGAATACAATAAAAATATTTTACTTTTGAACCTGCCCAGAACCTGAATACAATAAAAATATTTTACATTTGAATCAGCCCAGAACCTGAATACAATAAAAATATTTTACTTTTGAACCAGCCCAGAACCTGAATACAATAAAAATATTTTACATTTGAACCTGCCCAGAACCTGAATACAATAAAAAATATTTTACATTTGAACCTGCCCAGAACCTGAATACAATAAAAATATTTTACTTTTGAACCTGCCCAGAACCTGAATACAATAAAAATATTTTACTTTTGAACCTGCCCAGAACCTGAATACAATAAAAATATTTTACTTTTGAACCTGCCCAGAACCTGAATAAAATAAAAAAATATTTTACTTTTGAACTTGCCCAGAACCTGAATACAATAAAAATATATTTTACTTTTGAACCTGCCCAGAACCTGAATACAATAAAAATATTTTACTTTTGAACCTGCCCAGAACCTGAATACAATAAAAATATTTTACTTTTGAACCTGCCCAGAACCTGAATAAAATAAAAAAAATATTTTACTTTTGAACCAGCCCAGAATCTGAATATAATAAAAATATTTTACTTTTGAACCTGCCCAGAACCTGAATACAATAAAAATATTTTACTTTTGAACCAGCCCAGAACCTGAATAAAATAAAAATATTTTACTTTTGAACCAGCCCAGAACCTGAATAAAATAAAGAAATATTTTACTTTTGAACCAGCCCAGAACCTAAATAAAATAAAGAAATATTTTACTTTTGAACCTGCCCAGAACCTGAATACAATAAAAATATTTTACTTTTGAACCTGCCCAGAACCTGAATACAATAAAAATATTTTACTTTTGAACCTGCCCAGAACCTGAATACAATAAAAATATTTTACTTTTGAACCAGCCCAGAACCTGAATACAATAAAAATATTTTACTTTTGAACCAGCCCAGAACCTGAATACAATAAAAATATATTTTACTTTTGAACCTGCCCAGAACCTGAATACAATCAAAATATTTTACTTTTGAACCTGCCCAGAACCTGAATACAATAAAAATATTTTACTTTTGAACCTGCCCAGAACCTGAATAAAATAAAAAAATATTTTACTTTTGAACCTGCCCAGAACCTGAATACAATAAAAATATTTTACTTTTGAACCTGCCCAGAACCTGAATAAAATAAAAAAATATTTTACTTTTGAACTTGCCCAGAACCTGAATACAATAAAAATATATTTTACTTTTGAACCTGCCCAGAACCTGAATACAATCAAAATATTTTACTTTTGAACCTGCCCAGAACCTGAATACAATAAAAATATTTTACTTTTGAACCTGCCCAGAACCTGAATAAAATAAAAATATTTTACTTTTGAACCAGACCAGAACCTGAATACAATAAAAATATTTTACTTTTGAACCTGCCCAGAACCTGAATAAAATAAAAAAAATATTTTACTTTTGAACTTGCCCAGAACCTGAATACAATAAAAATATATTTTACTTTTGAACCTGCCCAGAACCTGAATACAATAAAAACAATTTAATCCTGAATTAGCTCCAAACCTCAATACAATCTCAAATACACTTCTCTATTGCACCAACCCAATATCTAAAAACAGTCAAACATTAAAATAAGGGACAATGCCTAAGAAAAAGTCACAGCACTACATTACCATGTGGTTTTAGAAAGTGATAACTCTAAATTTATCCCTCCCACAAAAAAAAAAAAAAAAGAAAAAAGACACCCTGAATGTTACATCCCCAAAAACATTATTGGTCATTTTCTCAAACAAAACAAACAAAGAAGTACAATGATTGCTTTTTTTGCTCTGTACCTGGATCATGTTTTGAAATAACTCACCAAAGAATGTGATGTTCAAGTAATGTTCCACTTGAGCATGTTTCAGTGAAATTTCTCCCTTTCATTTAGAAATTAGTCAAACACTTTTTTTCAAAATGAATATAAAACAGACATATGTACTTTTAAACATGCAATAACTGTTATGATTTATAGGGAAAAGTTCTTGTAACACGACCAGTAGAAGATTAGAGTGTGACATTTCGATGACTATATGGTCACCTTCAGCAGACAAATGACCAGTGTGGAACGAACTAGCACTACCATCTCATCACAATAGTTACGACATTAGTGTACATAGGATTATAGTACAGCCAAAAAGTTGGTCGTTTCTGTATCACCTTGTACACTATGTATGTCAGTGCTTGTATGTTCTTCTACTGGTTGTGTTACAAGAACTTCTATTGTATTGCCATTACCAACCTGACATAAAATTCCCAAATAAAATTATGATTTAGTAAATGACATGTGGGTGGGGTCAGCTTATTGCAGGACAATGAGATAGCATTCATTGGTTGCTCTGCTGATGTGGTGGGCTTATCATCAGACATGGGCTTATTGTTGGATAAATAGAGTATACCAATCACAGCCAGTGTAAGTTGATATTTATACTAACCACAGTGTGTAAAGGAAGAAGAATGGATAGTAGAACCCTCCGCGTCGTGGAAAACGCTTCAGTGTAAAAAAAATGCTGTAACAAAACCAGGCCCAAGCCAGGAGTCGGAGGGTGATGAGTCCATACCCAGGGACACTCTCGTAGATATACAGAACCAGGGCTGGATCAAATGTCTGAAATAGGTCATATATATAAAACATACAGTATCAGGGCCAGATCAAATTTCTAAAAAAAGGTCGAACATAAAACATATACATCATTAGGGACGGGTCAAATTTCTAAAAGAAGTCACACATGACAGATATCCAGTATCAGGGCCAGATCAAGAGTGTGTCAAACATCTACAAACAATAACACTTACTTCTGCCTCAACAATGAACAGTGCAGCGTAGGCCACAACGTACACTGTGAAAAACACTGAGAGTTTGACGGTACTGTGACAAGGAAGACGACCCCGGGTAATTGTATAACCCTTTGCCAGAAGGTTCAACATGAGCAGGAAGAATATCTCACCGGCTGCACAAAACACTCGACCTGTCAGAGAAACAAAAATTTAACAGAGCGTGTAATTATTTCAATTCTCATCAAACAAACTCTGACAGTGAAATGGTATACGGTGTATGATTTTAACAATTTTTGTATGAAATGTTAACCACGTCAGGTACAGTGTAAAAAATAAGTCTAACTTACAGCAGGTTGGCATCTTGTTATCCTTATATTTGTAATAGAAAATGAAAATTAATGCCAAATGTTTTCTATTTTGCTTAAATATTATTTAAGTTTTAGGCCATTTGTTTCTGTGCTGTAATACAGTTTAGTTCTCTCCCCATTATGATTGGAAGAATTGTTTTCAGTAGATTAACAAAATAGTGTCATTAAACTTAAAAGATAGAAATTATCACAATCAAAAACTTCAATTACCTGCAAGCTTTGAGCCATTTTGTTCGTATCCGGAGCCAGCATACCGACCGTAAGATATACAGAGTAGAAGCAGACCAAAGGACCACACAATCACACTACTGATGTACATTTTAAATGTTACATGGAGGAGTTGGCGACCAGAGAGGATCACTGAAAGGTTAAAAAAAAGTTAATATAATATCAGACTCACTTGAAGGTTTATAATGTATAAGGTAAAAACAGCTATATCAATATCAGGATCACTCAATTGTTTGAAAAGTACAGGATAAAGAAAAATATGTAAGAAAATATCAGAGTCACTTAAAGGTTTGTAATGTATAAGGTAAAACAGCTATATCAATATCAGGGTCACTCAAATGTTTGAAAAGTACAGGATAAAGAAAAATATGTAAGAAAATATCAGAGTCACTTAAAGGTTTGTAATGTATAAGGTAAAACAGCTATATCAATATCAGGGTCACTCAAATGTTTGAATAGTACAGGATAAAGAAAACTATGTAAGAAAATATCAGAGTCAATTAAAGGTTTGTAATGTATAAGGTAAAACAGCTATATCAATATCAGGGTCACTCAAATGTTTGAAAAGTACAGGCTAAAGAAAAATATGTAACAAAATATCAGGGTCACTTAAAATAAATGTTAATCAATTAATTTGATAAAAAGGGTGAATAAATAGCAGAACCATTCAAACATGAACACTTTCATATACATTTTGCATATGTTTTTCGTGTCTCACCTGCAAATATGATTGACACAACCAAGATGATGATGTAAGCGATGAGGAAGGAGATCATAATTGGCAGGATGTCTGTAATGTAATGTAACAATCGGTAAGTGTACAGCTGTAGAAACAAAATACTTTGATAGATAAAGATCTCCAAACTGCCCTAAAGGGAGATAATTCCACTAAAACAATGTTAACTGGTATAAACATATAGAAACACTCTGTACAAAAATGATAACTCCACTAAAATAATGGTATCTGGTATAAAAATAGAGAAACACTCCGCATAAATATTGCCCTAAGGGAGATAACTCCATCAAAACAATGGTAAAAGATATTTAGATATAGAAACAAAGAGCAAACTTCTTTACAATCAAGTAAGTGCTAATGTTACCACAGAGAGAACAATACAATCTTGACCGATATGATATATACATTGAACTGTACAAATAAAACCTTAATCAGCACTTTGGACAAAATTATACTGAATACAACATATAGAAATTAAAAGGGATGAAGCGGCTTATAAAATGGCACATCACATCTAAGTCACATGGTCTCTTGACCTCTGGGTCACAAAATCTCAAGGTCACCTGGGCATATATACTTCAAACCTCTGACAGATGGATCATACATCTCCTAATGTGAAAATGAAAATGGCACACATACAAAATTCATCAGCTGAGAATTCCTGGTGAAGTAGATCTCCATCATCCCCATTTGTCAAGTGGAGGCTGTAGGTCAAGTTCAGGCCTCGGCCAGTCTAGAAACAGTTGTCATAGATACATTTACTACCGTTTAATTTAAATTTAATTACTACATTACACACAACAATAAAAATAACATTTTATTGATTCTGATAAAACATACCATAATTAATCTAAAATAAGTCCTAGGGGTGATTAATTTTATTATCTTGGACTCAAAGTCAGGAGTGGATTTATCACCAAACAATGGCATAGTGATAGATAAAAATATTGATTTACAAAAAAAAAAAAAAATATATGGGTGAACACATAACGGGGCATAGGTTCATCGTCTGACAAAAAGTTTACAAGTATAATTGAAAATTAGCAAATATATAAAAAAAAAAATTATATACATATTCCTTCAAATACACCAATGGCTTCAGTCATTGGAGTTATATACATATAGGTAATTGTAAATGAAGGTTTCTGAATCTTATACAATAATATATTACACCAAAACTTACAGATCTACATAAACTAGTTCATCACACACCTAGTTCACTATGTGTGATATTGATACATGTGTATATACCTAGTTAACATGTCTGATCACAGCGACTTACTGCCATATCAATCTATAATTGTGGTGGTCATGACGACTGAAATACAAGTACCTACCCCTCGAGTCTGATCACAGCGACTAACTGCTATAAACCACCATCGCTCCCTCATTGACCGAAACTTGAGGCCAAGGCCGGAAAGCTCGCAGTGAATGTATATTAGCCCTCCCTTGTTGACACTTTCACAGTAAGGCCAGTAGTCTTTCCCATTTAATGGATTCAGGGTAATGATTTGATTTTTACCGTCTCTCAGGATGTTCACCTTCTGCTCACATGTCTACAACCAAATAGCATGAGTTAAATTTATCTGATATTTCGTTTTTGTTTCCTGGACCAATTCACAATCTATTCCAAATTACAATATAATGCTAAACTTCAACTTCGGATAAAACCACAAGAAATTTTGCTTTTATATTTACTGTCACAACTTTATAATTTTGCATTCAATATTTTGCTAAATCAGAAGTTTAATAATAGTTACAGAGATCAATATCAACAGCCTCATTTGGGTTTTTAACATATTGGATCAGCCATCACATACACAATGTTTATAACACAACGTGACCACAAATTCAGAAATAAATAAACAAACAAAAAAGTTCCAATAGTGGAATCACTATTTCACTGTTCTTTTATGTCACTGTATTTTGTACATATACATTACAAAATATAATTCTTTATATTCAAATTATTTGCATGTTTATTTGTAGGAGGCGTGGCAACAAATGCATGCAAATAAATAATAGTATCATATTAGAAATTTCAGTTGCTGTTAATACAAATTATACGCATTCACAACGCGTTGCAAATGTAACATATGTATAAGTATGTAAGCTAAGTAATGACAAAGTCTTGAAGTTGGCACAGCTTTAAAAAATTCTCAGATCAAAGGTCTGATTTCTACTGGTGCTACCTATCCATATATACCTTTACTGCCAAAACAATGAGGTCATTATATACAGACTGAACAATGTATAACAATATACATATATATAGGTTAACTTTATCACAGAATGTGAACCACAAATGAGCACCATACAAACTGCTGTTGTGACATTAGATATTAAATTACATAATAAAAGACACAGATGAGAGCAAAGAAGACCTCAAACGTTGTACTAAGGGATCAGGAATATAAGTCACACACAATTGATGGATTGGGGATACAGATCTCATACACAGATCTAGAGCTCATGTTTGATATTGAGGAATAGAGGATATGGATCACACACAGAGCTCATGTTTGATATTGAGGAATAGAGGATATGGATCACACACAGAGCTCATGTTAGATATTTAGGGATCAGAGATAGGGATCGCTCACACTGAGCTCATGTTTGATACCAAGGGATCGGGGATAGGGATCACACACACAGAGCTTATGTTTGATACCAAGGGATCTGGATAGGGATAACACACACAGAGCTTATGTTTGATATTGAGGGATTGGGGATATGGACCAAACACACAGAGCTCATGTTTGATATTGAGGGATTGGGGATAGGGATCACACACAAAGAGCTCATGTTTGATACCAAGGGATCAGGGATAGGGATCACAGACACAGAGCTCATGTTTGATATTGAGGGATAGGGGATAGGGATCACACACAGAGCTCATGTTTGATACCAAGGGATTGGGGATAGGGATCACACACACAGAGCTCATGTTTGATATTGAGGGATTGGGGATATGGTTCAAACACACTGAGCTTATGTTTGATACCAAGGCATTTGGGAAAGGGATCACACACAAAGAGCTCATGTTTGATACCAAGGGATCAGGGATAGGGATCACAGACACAGAGCTCATGTTTGATATTGAGGGATAGGGGATAGGGATCACACACAGAGCTCATGTTTGATACCAAGGGATCGGGGATAGGGATCACACACACAGAGCTCATGTTTGATATTGAGGGATCGCGGATAGGGATCACACACAGTGCTCATGTTTGATACCAAGGGATTGGGGATAGGGATCACACACAGAGCTCATGTTTGATATTGGAGGATTGGGGATATGGTTCAAACACACTGAGCTCATGTTTGATACCAAGGGATCGAGGATAGGGATCACACACAGAGCTCATGTTTGATATTGGAGGATTGGGGATATGGTTCAAACACATTGAGCTCATGTTTGATACCAAGGGATCAGGGATAGGGATCACACACAGAGCTCATGTTTGATATTGAGGGATTTGGGATAGTGATCACACAAAGAGCTCATGTTTGATATTTAGGGATCAGAGATAGGGATCGCACACACAGAGCTCATGTTTGATATTGAGGGATCAGAGATAGGGATCGCTCACACAGAACTCATGTTTGATATTGAGGGATCGGGGATAAGGATCACACACACAGAGCTTATGTTTGATATTGAGAGATCGGGGATAGGGATCACACACACAGAGCACTTGTCTGATACCAAGGGATCGGGGATAGGGATCACACACACAGAGCTCATGTTTGATACCAAGGGATCGGGGATTGGGATCACACATACAGAGCTTATGTTTGATATTGAGGGATTGGGGATAGGGATCACACACAGAGCTCATGTTTGATATTGAGGGATTGGGGATAGGGATCACATATACAGAGCTCATGGTTGATACCAAGGGATCGGGGATAAGGATCAAACATACAGAGCTTATGTTTGATACCAAGGGATCTGGATAGGGATTACACACACAGAGCTTATGTTTGATATTGAGGGATTGGGGATATGGACCAAACACATAGAGCTCATGTTTGATATTGAGGGATTGGGGATATGGACCAAACACACAGAGCTCATGTTTGATATTGAGGGATTGGGGATAGGGATCACACACACAGAGCTCATGTCTGATACCAAGGGATCGGGGATAGGGATCACACACAGAGCTCATGTTTGATATTGAGGGATCGGGGATAGGGATCACACACAGAGCTCATGTTTGATATTGAGGGATTGGGGATATGGACCAAACACACAGAGCTCATGTTTGATATTGAGGGATTGGGGATATGGACCAAACACACAGAGCTCATGTTTGATATTGAGGGATTGGGGATAGGGATCACACACAGAGCTCATGTTTGATACCAAGGGATCGGGGATAGGGATCACACACACAGAGCTCATGTTTGATATTGAGGGATTGGGGATATGGACCAAACACACAGAGCTCATGTTTGATATTGAGGGATTGGGGATATGGTTCAAACACACTGAGCTTATGTTTGATACCAAGGCATTGGGGATAGGGTTCACACACAGAGCTCATGTTTGATATTAAGGGATTGGGGATTGTGATCACACACAGAGCTCATGTTTGATATTGGGGAATTGGGGAAAGGGATCACACACACAGAGCTCATGTTTGATACCAAGGGATCGGGGATAGGGATCACACATAGAGCTCATGTTTGATATTGAGGGATCTGGGATAGGGATCACACATAGAGCTCATGTTTGATATTTAGGGATCAGAGATAGGGATCGCTCACACAGAGCTCATGTTTGATATTGAGGGATCGGGGATATGGACCAAACACAAAAAATTAAGAAACCTTGTCTTAATACGGACATTGGATGTGTCAGACTCCTTAAAGAAAACAGTTTTGATCTAAGATAGATGTGATAATAAGACATTACACTGTTTACCTTATCACTGGGGTAGGCCTCGCTCCACTGACTCAAGTCATCATAATATAGCAGAATACTTTGGTATAGATAGGTCTGTAAAATACAACATAATAACGACATACTCAGTGAAAATTAGTAACTTGTGGAACTCTACTGTTAATTGACTAATCATAACTGTTAATGCTAAGATAAGCCATTGTGTAATTCAGTTGATCATCTACCTCATCTTTTTTATTGATATATACGTGTATATACATTGTAACACAGTATCATTAATGTATAGAGATTTACACACAAACCTTCCCCATAAATTTCCATTTTCTTCAGATAATTGATTGGGGCTTCATGTCATTAACGATACCTAATTATGACAGCATATAGCACATTGTCTATTTTTCTATGATGATATTTGCTGCCTCGTCTATTTCTCTATGATGGTATTTGCTGCCTTGTCTATTTCTCTATGATGATATTTGCTGCCTTGTCTATTTCACTATGATGATATTTGCTGCCTTGTCTATTTCTCTATGACGATATTTGCTGCCTTGTCTATTTCTCTATGATGGTATTTGCTGCCTCGTCTATTTCTCTATGATGGTATTTGCTGCCTTGTCTATTTCTCTATGATGATATTTGCTGACTTGTCTATGTCTCTATGATGATATTTGCTGCCTTGTCTATTTTTCTATGATGATATTTGCTGACTTGTCTATGTCTCTATGATGATATTTGCTGCCTTGTCTATTTCTCTAAGATGATATTTGCTGACTTGTCTATGTCTCTATGATGATATTTGCTGCCTCGTCTATTTCTCTATGATGATATTTGCTGCCTCGTCTATTTTTCTATGATGATATTTGCTGCCTCGTCTATTTCTCTGTGATGATATTTGCTGCCTTGTCTATTTTTCTATGATATTTGCTGTCTTGTCTATTTCTCTATAATATTTGCTTTCTTGTCTATTTCTCTATGATGATATTTGCTGCCTCGTCTATTTTTCTATGATGATATTTGCTGCCTCGTCTATTTCTCTATGATGATATTAGCTACCTTGTCTATTTCTCTATGATGGTATTTGCTGCCTTGTCTAATTCTCTATGATGATATTTGCAGCCTTGTCTATTTTTCTATGATGGTATTTGCTGCCTGGTCTATTTTTCTATGATGATATTTGCTGACTTGTCTATTTCTCTATGATGATATTTGCTGCCTCGTCTATTTTTCTATGATGATATTTGCTGCCTCGTCTATTTCTCTATGATGGTATTTGCTGCCTGGTCTATTTTTCTATGATGATATTTGCTGCCTTGTCTATTTCTCTATGATGATATTTGCTGCCTTGTCTATTTCTCTATGATGATATTTGCTGCCTCGTCTATTTCTCTATGATGATATTTGCTGCCTCGTCTATTTCTCTATGATGATATTTGCTGCCTCGTCTATTTCTCTATGATGATATTTCTCTATGATGATATTTGCTGCCTTGTCTATTTTTCTATGATATTTGCTTTCTTGTCTATTTCTCTATGATGATATTTGCTTTCTTGTCTATTTCTCTATGATGATATTTGCTGCCTTGTCTATTTCTCTATGATGGTATTTGCTGCCTTGTCTATTTCTCTATGATGATATTTGCTGCCTTGTCTATTTTTCTATGATGGTATTTGCTGCCTGGTCTATTTTTCTATGATGATATTTGCTGCCTTGTCTATTTCTCTATGATGATATTTGCTACCTCATCTATTTCTCTATGATGATATTTGCTGCCTTGTCTATTTCTCTATGATGATATTTGCTGCCTTGTCTATTTCTCTATGATGATATTTGCTGCCTTGTCCATTTTTCTATGATGATATTTGATGCCTTGTCTATTTCTCTATCACAGTGTTTGCTTGTCTGTTCTATTTCCTTAAAAATTTGTAAATGTTAAACAAATATAGATGAAGATTCCTTTTACATTTTTTTGTTTGTTACAGCTGATGTTGAGTAAAAGTGATGTTGAGTTTGATAACTATCAACTATAGATAATATGTTGAAAAAACAATGTGAAAGTCTGATTAAAGATATGTACATAACAATTTTACCTGACATGCAGACTTGCTTGTTGAAATTAAAGTTGGTGTATAAGTTAGTCTTTTAAATTTACAAATCAAAACTCATCCTTGGAAACAGAAGGGTTTTTACACACAAATGTATGTATATTAGTTTCATACGGTGGCCGAGTTTGTATATTTATGCAAATGGATAATATTTTCTTTTAAATCTTTTGATAAAATTACAAAACTTTAAATGGGGCTTTCATCAGACCAGGTTATATATGACATTTCAAAAGATCTTTCATAATGGATTCCAATTATTGATATATTCAAATGTAGTGGCATGCTAATGAGAGCAAATATTAACTGGTATACAAATTCAATACTGGTACAAACATGACTGCTTGTGTAGGTGAGACATGTGAATATATATTTCTGTTTTAAACTTGTCTATTGTTATTTGTGACTGTTCATACCTTGGTTGTCTGGGTATCGATGAGGTATGATGATGTTAAGTCCTAATTTATGTATATTCAACCTATACAATATATGTCTCGTACAACATACTACTTCACTTACCTGGACAGTTTTATGTTTTATTAGATTGTTTTTAGACAGCCATAAATATTGATATTACAAGCCTATCCTAATAAAACTAAAGCTTTACAACACGGACACAGCAGATCCTGTTTGTATACCCTGAATCATAGACCTCAAGTATTTGTCAACCTAGAAATTGTACACACCTTTTCAGTAAAGGCAAAATCTCAACAAGATATTATGTACAAGTACACATATATATATTTTGATATATGGTTGGTTTACAATATCTACTGATGGAAACATTGATCAACTTGTAATTGTGACTTTCCTGAACTTGTTCAAGATATTTCTGGTTTAAATAAAACTCCACATTTACTGCAAACCTTATGAGAAATTCCCAGAGATGTTGTGCCCAATACAGTAAAATCTGCTTGGTTTTAATTTCCCTTTTTTGTGTTCTTTAACCTTACATTGTTTTTTTATTAATTTTTTAATGACCAACCGATTAATCACATGGTAACATTATTTAACAAGAGAAACTTACATATGAAATTTTGAGAAAAACATACTGTAGTAAACATACAAATGTACTCAAAACATTAATATATGAGATGAAAGAAAACCTACATTTGAATACAAGGAAATCTTCACAACTCTCTGCCATCACATTAGAAATAATCACCGGAGAATGTAAAAATCTCTTCATCTGTCACATAGTGTTGGCCATTTTGTTAAATAATCCAATCCCAAAAATGGACATGCACAACTACTGGTAGAGATCTAGTGGATTCAACTAGCACTTCTTAAGATATGGCGATAATAAGAATTGATGGAGGATGGAACATGGAAGGATTGATGATGGATGGACAATGGACCATGACTGCAGAGCAATTTTTTACACATGAAAAAGGAAAACTAGGTGAATTTAACAAAGGGAGATAATTAGCATGTAGCACTTAACAAAGGGAGATAACTAACATGGGGTATTCAACAAAGGGAAATAACTAACATGTGGTACTCAACAAAGGGAGATATCTTGCTTGTGGTACTCCAAAAAGGGAGATAACTAACACTTGGTACTTAACAAGGAGAGATATCTTGCATGTGGTACTAAATAAAGGGAGATAACTAATATGTGGTACTTAAAGGGAGTCAATGGTTAAATATTTATTTCAAAACTGATAAAAAAACATTATAGCATTTAAATATCTGTTAAAAGTGGTGAGTGCAAGCACTGTCTTTATGCATTGCAATCTGAGATTTAGATTAATTCAAATTCATTAACTTCACTCTGTCATGTGTAGAGTTTGAAACAAGAGGTTTTTATACAAAGTACGAATTGAAACATAGCTGATGAATTAAGTCTTGGCTAATTTCATGATTATAGATTATAAGAAATCACATCAAAACTGCAGATTAAAATGGGGCTTTGAAAGGTCATATGATGAACTTGGCTATCTCTGATTGGTGGTAGATACAACAGTGAGTGTCGACTAGCCTTAGTTTGAAGCTGATCATCTTTATCAATTTCTCACAGAGAGTGTTTAAATTTTGTGAAGAGTTACATTTAAGGATTACAATGCTTGTCTAAAAACAAAGCATAAGGGAAAATAACCATATATTCACTCAATAAAGGGAGAGAACTAACATGTGGTACTTAACAAAGAGAGAGAACTAACATGTAGTACTTAACAAAGGGAGATAAATAACATGTGATACTTAACAAAGGGAGATAACTAACATGTGGTACTTAACAAAGAGAGAGAACTAACATGTAGTACTTAACAAAGGGAGATAAATAACATGTGATACTTAACAAAGGGAGATAACTAACATGTGGTACTTAACAAAGGGAGATAACTAACATGTGGTACTTAACATAGGAAGATAACTTATGTAAATGTGTTCTTAACACAATTAGATAATCATACATAACTACTGATGTGTAACAAAGGGAGATAACTTACATCTGGGTACTCGAACACATATCTCAGCCTCCCCTTCTCTGATAAAAAGCAGAATCTGGTGATGAAATGCCAGTCCTGAAATTAAAAGCAGAATGATTATAGACCATGTACAAATTTTTTACTTGATTAACTGTCAGTGGATCAATACTTGGTGTTATTAACACAGAGTATCTCCATCGCTTGATTGGTCACAGGTTATAACAGGATAGAAAAATCAATTTTTTTTTGCAGCATTAAATTAATATGTGTTATTATTATATGAAAGCATTATTTAAGAGAAATTAAAATTTTTAACATGTACATCTGTTCAAATTCAACACCAGTGTATTTCATTTCAAAATATGTTGAATTTTAATTATTGAAGCTTCACTTGGAAACAGCCTCATAATGGCAACCTTCGTTAAAATTCAAAGATGATTGTGTCATGATGTCAAAGTCATAAAAGAATATCTTGATTAAAACGTTTTAATAAATCTTGTTTACAGACAGGGCATCCCTGAACACTAAATCCACAGGTATCAACTCACTTACTCAGGTAAATAAAGTATATATTGATGTAAGGAAATGGCCCAAGTATATAATTTACACAATTGGAATCTATCGCCATCGGCAGCAGTCGTGAGTTGGTCTCATTACGATGGAAGAGTTAACCTGAGAGTGGGTTTATCTGTACCACACTGGGACATAGTTGTATTTGACCTAGTATTGATTTTGTTATAGGACGACTAATGAAAATAATATGCACAAAGCCGACAGGTATTCTGTCCTCTGACAGATCACTATACAATAATAAAAGTTTCCCTGAAGAAAGCTTTTTACATCGTTAAGTGTCAGTAAGTTTGACTTCTTTAAAATTAAACTGACACAATCAAGAAAAAAGAATGGAGCTTGGTAATATTAATTTATGATTATTATATCTAAGTCAGTCTATAATTGTAGATGGCATATATAATGAATGTTTATTTCAACATTGTTTTGTAGTGTTATAGCATAAGTTACATATATATACAATGTTGTACAGTGCTGAAAACATCAGTAAACAAAAGAGACAGAATTACAGAAGATGGATAACCTTGTTGAAATTTACTGACCATATATAACAAAAAATGGTGGGTATACTGTTATTTTTTATTATCCTGTTAAAACATATGTATCAGACAACAGGCAAGATTTGGTACACCATTGCCAGTAGTAATATTTTTGCGTAAAGGATTAGTGGAATACAAGATATCCCAAACAGATCACCCACCATCATTTGATTTTCTCTTCTTTTCTATTTTTTTTCTGCTTTTCATCTTAATTATACAAAATAAGAAAAGTCCTCTTAAAAAAAAATTATTATAATCTTTGACCACCAATCCAAGATGGTTGTCCATTTTCGTTTTTTTCAGATCAGTCCCAAACCAAGAACGGAACAACTGAAGACCAAGGAGAACTTATATATTAAATTTGAAAAAGACACATCCAGCACTTCTCAAGGAATATTGACAACAAATTTTCACATATAAAATATAAAATGGCCATCTGACATTGATTTCATTTTTCTGATCTGTCCCAAAATCAAAAGGGCAGAACTAGGCAAAAGCAGAAAGCTACAAATGAAATTTGAAAAAGACTTCTCAAACAGATCTCAAGAAATAGCAATAACATTTCAACATCCACTGTCAAAATCCAAGGCGACCATCAGTCAGCCATCTTGTTTTTCGGAACCATGGATATTTGGAAACCAATAAGGATATTAAATTTGAAAAAGATCCATGCAGTATTTCCCAAAATGGCAAGAACTCAAGATGGCCACCTCTCAGCCTCTTTTATTAATAACTCTAAAACAACTTGGATCAGTCCCATAATCAAAAGAACACAACTAGATACCTAGTGCAGCCTACCTACATACAAAATTCTTTATGGAATGACGACGGACAGACGGAACATGGACACAAGGCAATTCAAGGAGGATAGTTGCTGATTATAAAAATGACATGTTACCACGAACATATTTACATGTTATACAGAATTATACAGTCTCTGTCTGTCATAAGCTTACCTGGCACCCTTTTTGCACATCTGATGCTAAATCTTTTAATAAATAGCATGTACTTTGTTAATAATCCAGCACCATGGCCTAAAGTTTAACGGGGGAGTGTCTCAATACAGAAAAAAGAACAATTAATCATTCATCTGTATTTCTTTTTAACAGCAATACATTAATACAGGTGGGCTTATCAACAGACATAGGTTTATTGCTAGATATATATGTATTACACAAATGATGATAGTTTTTAAACTTGTCATTTTTCAAAGTCTTTTTTGTTCTGATATTGTGACACACTTTCAACAAACTGTTTAATAACACAGATTTGTTTTGAAATAAACTGCTAATTAATGAGAACATATTACGTGTTCAAATCTCCTGCCATTGGAGCCAAGTCACCTGCTTGACATCTCATGGAGATTATTATCTAATAGAATGTATTTAGGTAAAATTCATTATGAACGATGTTACAGAGGTCTTATTAATGAAATTATTTTCCAATGACTTTGGAGATAACAGAAGACCTAAAATCAGTGACTCATTTTTTCAGTACAACTATGAAAATATTAACACTTAAAACTGCTCCCTACTAGATTGATATGTGTAGAAAGTTTTCAGGAATTTATCTCAAATGGTTTCAGAGATAAGCTTGATCCAGAAATGCCCTGGATGGATGACAGGATGAGAGATGACATCTGATGTTAGTTCAAATAACAATATCTGGGGCCAATTTTTGTCCAATAGCAAATTAAAATCAACAAAATAAATATGATGATCATTAAAATTCTTTAAAAATCTAAATCTTCTTAAACCAAAGTTTTTCATATCTCAACATAATGGGGAAAAATTTCAATAACTTCATACTTTTAAAGATGAAGTTTATCGCAAAATACAGACTTCCTCCAGTCCAGGAAAGTCCCATATGATGTGTGTGTAGGGTCTTTTTAACCATATATATATACACCAAGTAAATTGGGTCCTGAAGAAGCCCATATATTTGGGGCGAAACCAGTAGACGGATGATAATAAATAATCATTTCGGTATCCTTAGCTTGTTGTGATTGCCTATTATCTTCAAGTATATCGGTAATATATGATATTCTTCTCAAGCACTCAACTCACAACTGCACCAAATCAAAAATCTCCATTGTATAAGAATTTCAGTCCGGCTATTGTCTTTTGTTTATTTCGTAATGTTGGCTGTAAGAAATAAACGAGGTATTCATATAAGCTAAACATGCATGTTAGTCTCCTTAATTTGACTAATCCTCCAGTATCGCAGTAGATTCAGGAAGCTCTGTAGCCAAGTGAATTTAAACGACTTACAAAATTAATGTAGTTGTGCCATTTTAGATCATGTACAAGCACAAGAACAGCTAAAAAACAAGAAAACAAAGCAAAAACAAAAAAACATAAATCCATATAATGCCCTGGATCAAATTTTCTTTCTTTACTTCTAAAGCACTATAGCCTGGTGTCTAACTTTATTCTCTCTGGGCATGATATTGGCTTTACTTCTTAATCGTTTATACATATTCTGACCCTAAATGTTTACAATACTATTGAAATAAGACAAATGTAAACAATCCGTGGAGTTGCGCGAGAAAGTCCCTATGTAACTGTTGAATTGTCCATATCGTCATAATGGTAAGATCATGAATATAAACCCTTTACAATACAGCTTATCATCCGAATAAAGTGTTTTGTGTGTATATATATATCCACCTAACAAATGGTATTCCCAGTCTGCTGACAAGATACCGTTTGACATACAACTGCATGATAAAAAAGTCACCGAAGCATTTTCGCTTGACATCATACCTCAAGTGTGGTCAAAGTTCCATCTACACGTTTCCCTGTTACATGTCCAGGTACAATCCAAGTGAAAACAACACACACCGTTAATAAAGATGATATCCACATCTCGTCCATTAGGTATTGCAACTGGGACGTATTTACTTTTCGGAGCCTCTTGCTACTTATCCATCGAAATATGAAATCGTGAAACTTCGGAGTATCGAAAGGTTCCGGCGAACAAGCACCTGCTTGTGTTGCTAAGGGTGATGAGTATAAACATGTCGTGATTTCGTATGTGTGACTGTCTATTTTTGTTATAATGTGTATTTTCTTTGTGTTACTTTCTTTTCTAATGAATGTAGTAATTGAAATAACTGATTGTTACACGTCAAACCAGCGAGTCTTACCAAGTGTTGTTTGAAACATTATGAAACAAACTATGTATAATTTAAGCATATGTCCGACTACGTTTTCATATATATACATTTGTATGATCCCATCCACATGTTCCCGATGTCTGATTGTATTGCCATACTAGTGGTACTCAGGGTTTGTATTAGATATATTTCGTTTAAATCAGTTTAACAGTTTAAAATGAAGTGCGATTCGCATAATATTTGCCGAATAATTTTTAAAAAGTAACAGCTGTTACTTATCACTTACATACTGGTCTCTCATTAGACTGTCAATCATTTCATAATGACTTTCATTCTGAAGTAGAAAATGCATGTCGTTATTTCTATTACTTTTTTCTTTTCTTTATCTTAGTTAATTAATTGCTGCAGCATATACACGTGTATTTCTTTTATTTATGTTTCATTATCATATTTTTATGCGTGTGTTTCTCCATATCATTTACAGGACAACTACTATATCAACATCTATTTCGGACCGCTATATATATTTCGGAGCGGCCATTTTGTTGAACTGTATTACGTGAGCTATTGACCTACATGACCTACAACCCGGATGATTTTGGTTAATGTAACACATAACGCCTCCCACAAGAACAAAAACTTTGATTAAATCAATTCAGCATAAGATATATTACGAATACTCGTTTCATTGGCATTACCTTTTCTTAGTACATATTTGACCATGTCAAACAGCCCCCCCCCCCCATTTGATGAAATAGCCAATCAATTAATTCTTGTATGCCATTATTTTGTTGTTGTCTGTCAAGTGAATAAAGTTGGACACAATAACAATGATAATGATATGCGATATTTATATAAGCGTTCTTCACTGTTAAAAAGGTCAGCTCTAAAGAGCTTTACAATGTTTTAAAAACTTAATTTTACTAAAAAAAAAATAAACAAAATACAACACATATACATCTATGATAATACAAATAAGAGTTGGGTAAATGTCGAAAGAATCAAACACTAGTGCAAACTTATTAACCACAGTTAATCACTATTACACATCAAATGCACGTTTAAAGAGATGCGTTTTCAGTCTGGATTTGAATACTGTGTGTTAGTCACATTTACGCAAATGGTAAGGTAGATAATTCCACAACTGTGCTGCCGAATGGTCTAAACAGCGGACTCCATATGTAGCAGTCACTGTTTTAGGGACAGTCAGCATATCACTAGACAGTGATCTCAGTGTCCTTGCGGGAAAACATGGAACAACCAATTCTTTCAAGTATGCAGGAAAGGGTCCACGTAGGACATTGTAAACATGCACTAGAAGTTTATATTTGCATCGGAACTCTACAGGAAACCAGTGAAGTGACACAAGCACTGATGTGATATGGTCTCTCTTCTTTGTTCTTGTCACAAATCGAGCTGCAGCATTTTGAACCTTTTGTAGTATTTTTCAACAGAGTATTCGGTATACCATAGAGAAGCGCATTGCCATAATCCAAACGTGATGTCAGAAGAAAGTGAACAAATGTCTTACAGGCGTCTGACGTTAGATATTGACGAATGCATCCTATGTTGGGAATTTGAAGATAACAGGATTTGGCAATACACACCGAAGTTTTTCACAACTGGTGCTGGCGTAACTGCACTGCTGCCAACAGTGAGCTGACAGTTTTGAAATTTCCATTGCTGGCGCTGGAGATATGAATAGTAGACATGTCCCTTTTTCCCAAAGAAGTCCAAACACATGTCCATCATTTCAGTTAAGCAAATTTGAAAACGTGTTTTTGGATATCTATCTGACAAATTCTGGTGTTTCACTGTTCATTTTATTGAATAAATTTTATTGTATGAATATTTTTCAGTACACTTTTGTTTTTGTTCGGTTGCAACGCATCGACATAACATTGCTATAGATATATGATTACCAATGAGTCCGAAACTAATGCGCCAAAGATACCAAACATGTGACAGCAACGCGATAAATAGATATATTTAACCAAACCGAACATTTTCAGCGTCATTTACGCGGACAGAAGGCGACATTTCAAGATGGTGGCAAGTAAACAACCGAGCAAGTGCATTGTGTGTAATGGGATTTTAATTCTGAGAGAGTTTTTCACCGAATCATTATCCACACGTCATGTACATGTATAAACATTGATCGACAAGAGTACATTAGCGCGGACAAGTATCTGTAATGGAAAAGAGATGCATGGTGCAATTGAAACTGCATTTCATTGGAAATCCGATAACGAGTTGTGTTTTGTCCTACAAATTGAAACATGTGTTGTATTGATATAAGGACGTTTAAGTTTGTTTAATTAGCCACGTGCATGTTGCATTTAAAATTTAGTATTAATTTAAATCAATTTACCGTCAAAGTTTACACGATTATTGGTGCCATGCTATTCTTCCCTCATTTATTTTTAAACCTGATATTGTTACATTTTCGTCATGGAGGCAGTAAATGATATGATAGGTAACCTATGGACGCAAACCGAAGGTCTCTATATGCATGTCAAGTAATGCACGATAAATGGTCTCAGTGACTTGAAAATAACATTCATGTCTAGTTCAAATACTCATGTTTTCATCCTGTAAGTGTTCGAAATTCTGGACAGTATTTGCATCCATAATATCAACATTACTGCATGTTAACTAGTTCTATCTTATTTACGTTTTTTTACAATGGCATTACCCAAACTAAAATTGTGACCTTGTATCCTTTCGTTTGTATCAAGTGTTGATGGTAGATTTGAAGTCATTTTTTTTATCAAACATAGCAATATATTACGAAAACTGTGATTAAATCTCCCATTCCCCGTTATTTTAGAGTTGGATGTTTCAGTATCTTGACTAGTTCCTTCTGAGAAGATACTTGGACCTGGAGACGAGTTTGGCCGCTTTCGTTGGATGTTGTCATTTATCTGAGTGTCCTATACTTTGTGCTGATTCCTTGTACATGTTGCATCTTCCGAGTGTCGTTTAATAAATTCTTTAAATAGTTCTTTGAACATTGTATCTTCTACATTTTGTATGAAAGAATCGAGTTTGCTTTGATAAAATTTTAAATGCGGGATCGAAAACCCATTCTTTTTATTTACTAACACACCAAGGTATTTGTCTTGTCCAATGATACACTGATCCTGAAGGTGGTAGGTTATATACTGTTGTATACCGTCTATACTTACCTGTACTTACCTGTAATTATATACTGTCTTCACCTAGCTGGTAATTAGATACTGTTTACACTTACCCGGTAATTATATACTGTTGTTTACATCAGCAATTATCGTGTGATATTTTTAAAGACAATTGTGACAATGAAAAAAAAATTGTTAGTGGACAACCAAGATATTCACTTTGATTAGGTAAGACTGTGCATTCTATGTTATGTTGTACGTAAACTGTATTTACAGATAAATTACCTGTAGGCAGCGTATGAATCATTTAAATAAGTATATTTTTATCTTTATTTTATACGTATAGAATATGGTTTGTGATTTACAATGCTTCATAAGTCATATATGGCTGGATGTTAGTTTATATATTTCTGTTTGTATGTCTCAGATACCTGTTGTAAATGTTTGTAAATATGTGGCACTTGATTGATCTTCATTGATTGATTAATTGATCGATTGATCGATATTGTATTCCATAAACTTACCTGGCTTATTAGGTATTATCGATTACACATTTCAAATACGTGTTACTCGATGAATGTCATTACCGAAGTGTTATAAACTCATTCTACTCAAAGACGTATACATGTGACATCGTCTCGATTAATCTATATTTACGTGAATTGTGTTCGCTTCTCAGATTTCTAATATTGTGTTTGTGATCATTAATGTATAAGAGTTATCTCCCGTAGGATAAAGCTAGATACAGGAGTATCGGGTAAAAGAGAAAATTAGTTGTGAATATCTCATGAATATCAAATCAAAACAAGATGAAATTACACTGTGTACATATATCTGTACCGTGGAATTACGCTGTGTACACTTATCTGTACAGGGAAATTACACTGTGTACACATATCTGTACCGTGGAATTACACTGTGTACACTTATCTGTACCGTGAAATTACACTGTGTACATATATCTGTACCGTGGAATTACACTGTGTACACTTATCTGTACAGGGAAATTACACTGTGTACACATATCTGTACCGTGGAATTACACTGTGTACACTTATCTGTACCGTGAAATTACACTGTGTACACATATCTGTACCGTGAAATTACACAGTGTACATATATCTGTACCGTGGAATTACACTGTGTACACTTATCTGTACCGTGAAATTACACTGTGTACACATATCTGTACCGTGAAATTACACAGAGTACATATATCTGTACCGTGGAATTACACTGTGTACACTTATCTGTACCGTGAAATTACACTGTGTACACATATCTGTACCGTGAAATTACACAGTGTACACATATCTGTACCGTGAAATCACACTGTTTACAAATATATGTACCGTGAAATTACACTGTTCATATATATCTGTACCGTGAAATTACACTGTTTGCACATATCTGTACCGTGAAATTACACTGTGTACACATTTCTGTATAGAGAAATTACACTGTGTACACATATCTATACAGGAAATTACACTGTGTACACATATTTGTACCGTGAAATTACACTGTTTGCACATATCTGTACCGTGAAATTACACAGTGTACACATTTCTGTATAGTGAAATTACACAGTGTACACATATCTTTTTTTCTGTGAAATTACACTGTGTACATACATTAAACTATTAGTTTTACTTGTAAGGATATAAAAGTGCATCTATTTACTAAGTAACCCTAAATACACCAGTCATCATTTCACGCTCCGCTGGTTCAATAAATATTCCTTAGCATGCTTAAATATTCCGGTCATCCGCAGTGAAATATTGTCACATATGTAGATTTATCCCTGACTAGATCTCAGAAAACTACTTGTCGACCGCCGGAACTTTAGAAGGCAAGATGGCTGTACCAAAGAGAGTGAAATTTTCATTGGCTACTTTATTCATTCAAGCTGTTTTCATCATCATTTACGCTATCATTGTTGATTACGAAGATGCTGCAGATCCGACGAAGTCCGACAACGACTATCCTACACCTAAATATTATCCAAGTAAGTGGTCTGACATTACGTGCTTTACACAACTACGAGAAGCACAGACCGACAATTTTTTTGGAAATACATGAGATCTCAAATATACATGATTAACTTGCACAACCATTCATTATGAATCTCATATTTTATAATTTACCAATGTTTTAACTCTGATTTTGACGTTCCTCTGAGTTTTAATCAATTTAAAAACGGTTTCTATCGCGTGATCTATAACTAAAACTCGTATTTTGACTAAATTTGGCAATGTTTTACTGACCTCTGTTCCCGATTCTGGTTCTGTAACTTCTAGATATCCATAAATATCCTTAAATATGCTACAATCTGGTTTGTCATGCCTTATTTAAGCAGGAAAGAGATGTCTATAATTTAATTTACATACATTTCCCCGTCGAACCACAGACATATGTCGCATACCTGTTGCAGTATCAGTTACATCACACTGCACTGTAAATGATACATATCCTTGGCGGTTTCTAGGTATAGTTAACTTTCATAAGCTATTCGTAAGCAATAAAAACAACATTATAAAGATAAATGTTTATCAAACACAAAATATTGACAATTTCATTTTAATTATTGTAACATTGTAAGAAATATTTATATTTTGCGAAAAACAAAAACCAAGCTGGATATACCATTTAAGAGAGTAGATTTTTAAAGTTAAGATTAACAGATAGATAAAAAGGTAATAAAACTCGGCGTAAATTATTGTGTTAGTGTCAAAATAGGTTAAATCGTTCAATCATTCATTTTATTGACTTTTGGCCTTCCAATCGTACAATATATCAACTTTTTAGATTTAAAGTAAGGTGCCTGTAGGACTGACAACAATAAGTACACACATACCTGTCGATAAACTTTTCATATCTGTTTAAAAAAATAAAATGAAATAAAAAGACACATTCAGGAATTAAAATTTGAGCTTAAGGTTCCCTGTAGGACTGATATACACTTCTTGTAGTGGAATAGAAGTTCTTTAACGCACCCAATATATGATTTAAGTGTGACTACGCGGTCACATTCATCAGACAAATGACCGGTGTGAAACGTACTAGCACTGATTTACGTAGTGTATAAGGTATTGACCAACCTTTTCGGCTGCATCAACAACCTGAAGAAAATGTACTGAAAAAAATCACGTATAGTAGACCGTCTCATCTGTTTCATAACAGGTGCCCATTTTATGCCACCGGTTGACAGATCGGGGGCAAATTAGTTTTGTGCTGTCTGTTTGTCTGTTGTCAGCTTTAATATTGCCCATACCTATTACACCAAAAGAGATAGGGCTATCATATTTAGCAGGTGTAGCATACTTTACACATTACATTTTTAACGCCCCTCTTCAGAATTTTGCTGCATAGCTTGTCATAAACGCATCTTGTTACTGTCATAAAATTTTTCTATAATATTTATGTTTTCAAGGTCCTTTGAAAAATAAAATACCACTTAACCGACTGTATTATGTACACATACATATATACAGACTGCAGCTTCGATAATGCAGAGGAAGGATATCCAGCAAACTGCTAAGGCAATGTCCCCTACCGGTCCCACAAGCTATCTCACTTCAATGATTTATAAAGATGGTGCCGTTTGTTGCTAATTTGGAGAACAAAGAAAATATATAATTAGTTTGTTAGATTTTAAAGTGATAATGCAATAAATAAGTATAATAATCTGACAAGAGTTTCATCATCAATTTGTAATAATTTTTATGGTCATTTGTAAGTGTGTGATGTTTGATTCAAAATCTCATAAAGAATGAAGCCCCTTAGAGCACTGACAACACTATTCTGAAACAGTGGCCATGCCTTTGGTACAACAACCCTGGAACTCAAACTTGTCCAAAATAATTTGGTGTTTTTTTTTTAGTGTGTGAATTTTTATGAGAATCCCTCAGGAACTGAAGCCGCTAGAGCGATCACAAACTTTATCACAGACGCAGGGACGGACGGACGTTTCACTGTTAGGGGACTAGAATTATCTGTTGATCACTGAGGAGGGGGTGTGTCTTTTTTTGTAGAACTCGTTTCCGATCACAGGGTCTGGTCTAGATATGTGTTTCTGAACCCCCATTCTTGGTGAATAACGAGTTTTTTTTTTCAAAATATGAATCAAGTGTATATTTTGTTCAAACCATGCCAGTATTTGCAAACATGAATAATGCAAATTTCACAAAAGACAAACAGTGATATTTCCCGTCTTTTTACATATTCCAACTCCATGATGTCTTATTAATGATTCATAGAGAATAAGAAACAGTTCCTCGTCCATCACTCTTCACTTTATCACCTCTTGTAAAATGGATTCAATTTTGCTTATTTTTGGTCAGGCTGCTACGTGTGGACTTAAGTTTAGCTCGAAGGTAACCTCCAGGGTCCATCTTTAAGTATATTGCTTTATATTTGCTGATCTGTCCAATCTCCCTCAATGATTCATGTGTTTGATTTCTGTATACAAAGCGAAAAGTTTTATATTTAGACGTGTTACCATGTGTATGACCAAACTGGTTATTAATTTGTTTGAATGCTGGATCTGTGTTTTTTATGACTTTAGCAAAAAGCTTAGAGTTCAAAGTCATTAAAATCATTTTTAAAAAAAATTACTCGTCCTAACACACTTTCCCGGAATACTCCGCTTATGACATTTATTCAACCGGAAATGTTTCCACTGACTACACACTCGCTATCTCTCCTTAAGGAATTATCCGATTCACGCACTAAACTTTTTTATCATTACATTACATGTGTTCTATACTGATCACAAAGACATTTTCTATCTCATTTTTTACACGCGACTACAAGATCCCTGGTACAATAGCCATCTGATATGTTTTGTGATGAATGCTACAGGCATGTGTAATGTTTATATAAATCAACATGTTTTTGTTTGTTGTTCATTTCAGTGTACCAGGACATACATGTGATGATTTTTGTTGGGTTTGGTTTCCTGTACACCTTTCTATACCGCTACGGGTACTCTGGAGCCGGCATCAACATCCTTCTCGGAGCTGTAACAATACAATGGACGCTGATCGTACGGGCACTCTTCTTCCACGAACTCGCCTCAGGGGTTCGAGTCAAAATGTCCTTAACTGAGTGAGCATGGTTTAAGAGCGCGGGAGCATAGCAAATGCTCACGAAAAAAAAAATTGCAATTTTTTAAAGTTTTCTTAAAAACTCAAGTGAAATGGTCCAAGATCACAGCGAAACATCTTTTTTAAGCTTTATCTGGTCTTAAAAGAAACTCCATCCATCTCGTGCTCGATTGGTTTATCTCTGTGCGTCTACTGAAAATTTCGATATACAGAAATGTTAAATATAAATAAGTAAATTTAGCATTGGATAAAACAGGTGACAAATAATGATGAAGGATGCTAAGGGCTTTGCTTCAGAGCCAGAAAGAACAGTTGATGTTTTATATGACACTGACTGGTAACATTGCTCCAAAGGTCAGTACAATTGTTAAGGCGACGTTTAAAATTTACAGGTTGATAAATGGCGATTTTAACGCAGCCACAGTACTGATCTCGTTTGGGGCTCTGATAGGAAAAACAGGTCCTCTACAGCTTCTGGTCATGGTCCTTCTGGAAGTCATCTTAGCCAACCTCAATGAATATATTGGTACGGAACATTTAAAGGTATGTTTGACGTCATCGGCGTTCTCTTACACGTGGTTTGCCTGACAATGTAGGCGCATTCATTACAAGCCATGTGTGACATTATGGATGTCATGTGACGTTCTAGATCAGCATGCCTCTCAGATGGGAGGTTTAAGTGTTATTGTCAGTTAGCTGTCAGAGCTTGCTAAACTATCGTTCCTGTCCGATTGATGACAGGTATAAGTTTTATCATTGCTTAATAAAGGTAGTGTATGCTTCATCACCATGGCGACGTATCGACTCCTTCAAACGACGTTTAACAAACTACTACTGTCTTTGTTACGTCATCGATATCACCTGGTTAAAGGTATCTGTAAAGTTATCGATAATGTCTTTTACAAGATTTACGTGAAAATCTTGTTTGTATGACGTCATCAATACTGTCTAATTTTCATCTTTTCAAAATACTCATGTACACATAAAACAAGCATATTATCCCCTAACCTGTAACCTGTGACGTCATGCATCCTAAATGAGCCTAACCATTTACTAAGTTATGACGTCACGTATTTCTGTGTGAGCGTAATCTGTGACGTCACGTGCATAACATGAGCCGAGCTTAACCCAGTCCGTTGTATGTTTCAGGTGAGCGATGTTGGCGGTTCCATGTTTATTCATACGTTTGGAGCCTACTTCGGCCTTGCTGTGTCACGTGCCCTGTATAGGGAATCTCACCAGTCTTCGGCAAATCTTCGTCCCGGGTATCTGTCCGATATCTTCGCTCTGGTTGGTAAGTAGTGAATCCGATATGACATTCCAAGTATTGATCAACAGAGAGTTTAAAGACTGCCACCTTTATCATTTGGAGACAATTGTGACTTTCAGAAATGATAATAACGTTGTGATGTTAAATTCATTTTTTTCTGCGAAGCTTTAAACATCATACCGCTTTTCAGAAACTCGACTGTTACGATCGCAATACGACGATTTGTCTGTATTGTTTTTAACGCAATATTCTGATATTTGAATTTACAATATTCCAATGATGTTGAGATCAGACCTCCATAGTCTATTATACATTTATAGAATACTTCATGTTAATAATGTTGTAGCTGTTCTATGGACATAAGTTGTCACTATAGTTTTGTCATGCTGTAAGTTTTCTCGAGTTTTCTGTGATATCTTTTTCTGTGTTGTTTCCGATATGTCTTGACGTAACTTTGACCTTCTCATACACATTTATTACAGGCACTATCTTTCTGTGGTGCTTTTGGCCGAGTTTTAACGGAGGCTTAGCGACCGATGATGGCAGACTCCGGGCGATCATCAACACTCTGTCGTCGCTCGTTGCTTGTGTCGTCGTTACCATGGCTATCTCGTCCTTGCTAAGTCGTCGCGGTAACATCGAGATTGTAAGTAATTCATATTTCTTAATGCCTAACACACGGTAAAATGTGATCAATACGGTATGTAGACGTATTCTCTGAAGTTAAAGATTCTGACGTAAGGAAGAAAAAATGCCGGCCACAGTTACTCAATCCTTCAACTCTAATATGAACCACCCCCCCCTCCCGCCCCCCTCAATCCTAGCGCCCCTCCACTTTCTTTTCGGATACTGAAAGACCATAACAAGCTACCAAAATTTAAACCTGACAGTTGGTTTTGTAATAGTGACTGATTTCCGCCATTTTGGGGGAGCGATAAAGTGATTTGTCGAAATCAGTTTGTATCGCAAAGAATTTAATTGATCAAGATTGATATAAGCTGCTACAAACTTGAATGAAAGTTGCTAGAGTTCGGACAAGATATCCAGATTCCCCAATATATAAATCAAAATCACCAGCCGACCGGTTTCTCCCTTTAACAGAATTGATATTATCACACAGATGGCAAGCCTTAATGTTTTAGGCTCGGCGAGGGTGTAGATAGTATATTATGATAAATAAATGAAAACAATATATATATAAGTGTTATCGCTCTAGCACACTGCAATAATTAGCTCAAAACCGAATGACAAGTAAAATACAGGCGAGGCCTAGTTACCCCTCGCACTTTTCGGGTATACAAAAGTATTCTGTCTGATGTGACTTCCGAACGACACGTATTTTGACAAACACCCAGGTCTTAATAAAAAATATAATAAAACATACAAACCACATTCATATGTGATGGTTTATACCTGGCATTTCGTCTTTTCGCACTGTTGTTCGCGAAAAGACCTCCGGCGAGTGCGCGAAATCGCGAAAGGATAAAAACAAAACGAAATAAAACCCCGGCAACCCGCCATTCAGGTTTGTGACAGAGTAACCTCATACTCATTCATGCCCGACCCTGTTCAGCGTCATAGCAGAGTAAAAATGCACTGAGATAATAGACATTATAGGATATCATAATTCACATGTTTATACCTCTTGTGTAGGCCATATAAGTTCATAACAGATATGTGCGTCATACGCTTTTGTAGACGGCGAAACATTACCGCTGTATCGTGTAGATGAAAAAATGCGAAGATAAGATTGACACTGAATAATATAAACTTATATGACATGATATCACGCAGGCCTTGTAATGTGCAGATATTTTTTATCATTCGGTCGTAAATAGCGCACTTTAAAATTTGACTCTTTAAAATTCTGCTGCTTTCAAATAACTTCGATGTACGTGTTTTATAATTTAAAAAAATGTAGGGAGGTTTTTAGAAATCAATATTTCATGGCTTGAACAATTCTTCCTTGAAGTTGTCAAAACATGCTAATTGTAGGCACAAAATATGTTCTATGGGGAGACAAGAAACAAAAATATATTTTGTCTCACATAGATTCGATCTAGACATGCAAGACTGGTTTCCATCGATTCAGCTGGAGACTCTTAAATTTCCTAATAATTTATCTCCTGGAACGCTGCAACTAGGCCACTTAAATACGCGACGGCTTCATCAAAAAGGTCGCCACGAAGACTAGTTAACGAGCGAAATAATTGTGACTTTATAAATATTCCGATGCTGTTTTGCTTTATGGCATCATTCTTGTTTCTCTCTTACTTTGAGTGCCAATGTATTCCACTTGTTTGGCCTTTAATTCGCTGCTACTATTACTTGGGCTGAATGCTTTTTTGCTGTGGTATACGAATTCATCAACGCGTTTTGCCATATTCATTGATGTGTCCTGTTTCGTTGGTTTTTGACAGGGTATTTATTGTCTTTGGGAAAGTGTCAAGGTCTTCTGTAGCTTAAGTTTGAAGAAACTAAAACCTTAAAAATATTTTACTTTTTTCTTTGTTTTTTTTTATTATTATTTTAAATTTTGTTTACGAATATCTGTACACGTCAATTTGTGTTTGAATTTCCTAGAGTCACCTACAGAACGCCTCACTTGCTGGTGGAGTGGCCGTAGGAACATGCGCAAACATGCCGATTAAACCTTGGGGAGCCATGGTACTCGGGACGTTAGCAGCCATTGTATCGACTACGGGTTATAAATACGGCAGTGTAAGTAACAGCGGTAAATAAACTCATGTGCGATTCTAAAGTTCTGTGGTGTGCATTGTTTAAATAAAATTTTGGGTCTGAAATATATAGGAATTGTCACTAAACTGTTATATCAATAGCAACAATCGTCAACTTCTTAACAAAAAACAGAGTTGGGCGTTGTATGAGGATACACTCAAAAAATTCACCAACTTATGGACAAAGACAAGAGTTAGGCATTACATTGTCAGTAAGTATACACCCATCAAACCTCGCCAACTTTTGGATTTGGAGAAAGACAAGATTTAGGCATTACATTGTCAGTGAGTATACACTAAAAACAAAACTCGCCAATTTATAGACAACGGCATGAGTTAGGCATTACATTGTCAGTGAGTATACACCCAACAAACCTCGCCAACTTTTGGACAAAGACACGAGTTAGGCATTACATTGTCAGTGAGTATAACCTTGCTAACTTCTGGATAAAGACAACAGTTAGGCATTACATTGTAAATGAATATACCCTTAACAGGAATCGTCAACATATAGGCAAAAATCAGAGTTGGCCGTTAAGTATAAGTGAGGATTAGCCGACCACAGTTAGTTTAAGTTTACTTATTTAAACCTTAAACTTTGTTTTAGGATTACTTGGCTTCGAGATTCAAGATCCATGATCCGGCAGGCATCAACAATCTGCACGGCATGCCGGGAATTCTGGCCGCGTGCGGCGGAGCTGTCATGGCCGCCATTGCAACGAAAGACAACTTTGGTGACAGGTGACAGAATGATACCATATTGTTTGGAATTAATTATTAAATATTTGTATGTAGTATGTTATATAATGTTTAGAGTGACTGTTGGCGTACATTTCGATGAGTTTAGAGTGCGTAAGAGGTGTGTACAGATCACGATATTTGGGGTTATAAGAATTATGTAACATTTTGTGACCACAGACGTATTACAATGCATGGTTTGAACTGAACACCAATTACATTATTGCATTTAACTTCGTACTTTACAAAAAACCCAGAAAATATCAACACGCAACTGGATCTCTCTCCGATAAAACGAGGTGACTATAAACAAACGGAATATTTACACAATGACTCCTGAAAAGTACAACGAGAATAAGGCCATGTGTTCAGAAAGCATAAGCGTCTTCTGCAATATTGGTCAGTCCAAGATAGTATCGGTATTCTCCAAAATGAGAACAAAGTTAATAACAACGAAAACGTACTAACGAGAATCAAACACGTCGACATCTTACATGGGTATGCTATTGGGAACAAATCTATTTTAACTTATCAAAATGTATCACTTATAACACGCATTTATTAGCACGTATCGTTGAAAGCTGTGGACTCTTTTTTTTTTTAAATATTTCATTTTTAGTCGCAATACATCGTAATATATCATTATTAATAAATCACACATCATTTATGTTTATCTCGTAAAAGTAGCTTTGTCAACCAGTCGAATTTCAATAATTAGTTACTCTACTGAGTAACCCACTAATAAGTCGACATTTTAATTGATAAAAAAACCCAAAAAAACAAAACAAACCAACAAACGAAAAACGGGTACAGTATACTATCTAATATTGAAATATACATAACATTGTATAATTATCATTTTCGAGGTTAAACTTTCTATATCGGTGCCCTAGTGGCGACGGCACATTTTAGAAGTTTACATTTGAAAGATTAAAATGTCAGAATGGTCGAGCTTGTAGTAAACGACTTACGATGTCGACAGTATTTTTCTATGTGTATGTTATTTTTACGGCACGTCTTTCGGAGTTTTGTAACCGGTTCATGTTCTTGTGACCGAGTCACCGATGGACCGGTCAATCATTGGTCACCCTACATTACAGGAAATATATATAGCTGGTGATCGTGTTGATTAGAGAAATATTACCTGAATCAATCGTGTGTAATATTGCATCAGACATTTTGTCTATTTCCACCAGTCTCTACGTCATCTTCCCGGCTAGGACACCAAACATCGTTAACGGCACTGTTTACCCCGCGGATCGCTTGGCCTTCGACCAAGGAGGTTACCAAATAGCAGCACTCGTAACAACTCTGGCATTGGCTATCGTCGGCGGTCTTCTCACAGGTAAATATGGTCGTGTACGGGATAACTTTCCAGGTTTAGAGGTCAACGCTTAGGTCATTGACACTATTATTATAAACAGGAAACCATTTTCCTACACAATATTTCAAGTTCTGTTTGATTAATTGTACATTTTAACAGGGCATGCTTGATTTGTTTTTGCGTTTTATGTTCAGAGTTGAAAGGTTGAGGTGATAATTAGAGGTTAAAGGTCGAAGTAATAATTTCTATAAATAGGACTAGGATTATTAATTTTACTGGTAATTGAAACAAAATTTACTGAAATCAATTGAAAAATTTGAATTTTTTACTCGTCAATATTTTATGATGATATTCTGAAGTAAAGAGTTATGGCGAATTTATCCTGACGTTGCACCTGTTCCGGTTCATTGCCTTGGTCGATCTAAAAATACATGCCTAATGACGACAGGAAAACGCGCGTTTAAAGTTTTTGTATCTAAATACAGAACACGTACGTTCTGAAAATGACGTATTTACTGTTTGTCGCTGGCGATATTGGAAAGACGAAACAAAAGTTTAACTCAGTGATCGGATTAATACTTAACAACATTTACAACACTATTAAGTAAGACTATAACGACAGTGTCACTAGTACTATATTCTAACTCGTCAGCTGCGTTCAGTGTTACCTTAGAAAACAGATCGGATTTTGGCCAGTTATCAGTGCAATGCATATGAATATGAATAATTAAACGAAACTTGCTGCTATAAATATTTTATTGAAAAAGGGAACATTATGATTTTAGTAACTGAGATCGAGGGTGCAACCTCATGAAAATACGACCAAAAAGGAGTAACATTTTACCGCCCTTTTTATAGGCGTTGATATTGAAATAATCTTCATTCTTGTCCTACATTGATTGAACGCATAAACAACATTTTGGTCCAATTTAATCTTTAATAAAACATGTTTTAGTGAATATTGCCTAAGGTAGCAACTTTGACAGTCTGTAAAATATAACACAAACAAAATATCCAAAGAGATTTTTCTGATAATTATCATTTATAGGTAACTCATTGAACTTCAAGTTCAAATTCGCGAAATATGACATTAATTTTCCATTTTATTGTTTGTCCAATATGTCGAATCAAGCAGTTACCCTTCATACCGCTTTCACTAAACATGACACGAGCTCTTCAGTTCTAGGTGACAGGGCCATATTTTGATCATTCTATATCTTTTGTTTTAACATTATGCAGCAAAGATAACCAGAAGCAAATAAGAAAGTGATTGATTAAAACTGAAGGTCAATAAGTTTTAAATGAAGGTAGAACTTTTTATCTTTTAATAAATAAATATTTACCTATAACATCACAAAACAGAGCTGATTAATGAAAGGTCACTTGACTAAAATTCAAATTCACAGGGTTCAAGGTCAAAATCAAATATAAAATATTTTCAACGGAAAATCATTTGCTATGATATTATAAAAGAAGCAAAATGATCAGGCAATTGTAATATCAGTTTAGACCTAGATAAAGCTAGATAAAGCTCCAGATAAAACTATAGATACATCTAGAAAAAAGTAGATAAATATGGATAAAGCTATAGATAAAGCTAGATACAAATCTAAATAAAGCTGAATAAAGCTTTAGATAAAACTCTGGATAAAATTAGATAAAGTTCTAGATAAAACTCTAAAAAAAGCTCGAATACAAACATTGGATAAATGAAAAAACTTTAGATAAAGCTAGATTTTTTTTAAAGTCGTTTAATAAATAAACATACATTTTTACCATGTGGAGCGAATGCTGACGTAGACAAAACAACATATTATCGTCTAAAAAAGGAAACAAAATTGGATGTTTAACATTTTTTTTTGATAAATCATTTGCATTCAACTGTAATTATTTAATATTTCTACTCTAGATCTGGCCGGTATATCTGACAATTGTGAAAAGTGACTATTGTAATATAAATATATATATATATTAGAAAATAAACTTTTAGAAGGATCCGTTTTGTGATTATTTTAAACTTTTTTTACTGTCGCATTGATCTGTCCACAGGTCTCGTGATGCGTGCCCCGATCTGGGACGCCCCGGATGACCAGGAGTTATATGACGATAGAAATTACTGGGATGTTTCGGAACATGGCTTCCCTCCTGATATAGCTACTATACAAACGGGTTTTACATACGGGTAGGTAACACTTTCTCAGGACTTTAGGACTTGGAGCCTTAACTTGATTGGGAAATACCGAAAGCGAGATTTAAAAAAAAGTAATAATTGTCATTAATTATCACCATGTTTTTCTGATCAATATTTTAACCTATCACCGGTTATCGTTTACTACATAGTAACGAGTGAGATAAAGAGAAAATAAATACTAGGTAACAGTGTTACCTTCGCTACACTTAACACGTTCACAAATATTTATTCTATAACGAATTTTGTCTGGTTGACATAAGACTATTTAAAGCTATCAATTAACAGTTACGATAAGTTGGTATGATACGCTATGTTGTCAATGTTTGAGTATCTATGTTTCTAATGTTTGAGTATCTATGTTTCTAATGTTTGAGTATCTATGTTGCTAATGTGTGAGTATCTATGTTGTCATATTGGAGTATCTATGTTGTCAATGTTTGAGTATCTATGTGGCTAATGTTTGAGTATCTATGTTGTCAATGTTTGAGTATCTATGTTGTCAATGTTTGAGTATCTATGTTGTCAATGTTTGAGTATCTATGTTGCTAATGTTTGAGTATCTATGTTGTCAATGTTTGAGTATCTATGTTGCTAATGTTTGAGTATCTATGTTGTCAATGTTTGAGTATCTATGTTGTCAATGTTTGAGTATCTATGTTGATAATGTTTGAGTATCTATGTTGTCAATGTTTGAGTATCTATGTTGTCAATGTTTGAGTATCTATGTTGTCAATGTTTGAGTATCTATATTGTCAATGTTTTAGTATCTATGTTAATAATGTTGGAGTATCTATGTTGCTAATGTGTGAGTATCTATGTTGTCATATTGGAGTATCTATGTTGTCAATGTTTGAGTATCTATGTTGTCAATGTTTGAGTATCTATGTTAATAATGTTGGAGTATCTATGTTGTCAATGTGTGAGTATCTATGTTGCTAATGTTTGAGTATCTATGTTGTCAATGTTTGAGTATCTGTGTTGTGAATGTTTGAGTATCTATGTTGTCAGTGTTTGAGTATCTATGTTAATAATGTTGGAGTATCTATGTTGCTAATGTTTGAGTATCTCTATTATCATATTTGAGTATCTATGTTGTCAATGTTTGAGTATCTATGTTGCTAAAGTTTAAGTATCTATGTTGTCAATGATTGAGTATCTATGTTGCTAATGTTTGAGTATCTATGTGTCAATGTTTTAATGAGTATCTATGTTGTCAATGTTGAGTATCTATGTTGCTCAATGTTTGAGTATCTATGTTGTCAATGTTGTGTTGTCAAGTTTGAGTATCTATGTCTAATGTTGTATCTATGTTCAATGTTTGAGTATCTATGTTGTCAATGTTTGAGTATCTATGTTGTCAATGTTTGAGTCAATGTTTGAGTATCTATGTTGTCAATGTTTGAGTATCTATGTTGTCAATGTTTGAGTATCTATGTTGTCAATGTTTGAGTATCTATGTTGTCAATGTTTGAGTATCTATGTTGTCAATGTTTGAGTATCTATGTTTCAATGAGTATCTAATGTTTGAGTATCTATGTTGTCTAATGTGTGAGTAATGTTTGAGTATCTATGTTGTCAATGTTTGAGTATCTATGTCTCAATGTTTGAGTATCTATGTTGTCAATGTTTGAGTATCTATGTTGTCTATGTTTGAGTATCTATGTTTGTATCAATGTTTGAGTATCTATGTTGTTGTATCTCAATGTTTGAGTATCTATGTTGTCAATGTTTGAGTATCTATGTTGTCAATGTTTGAGTATCTATGTTGTCAATGTTTGAGTATCTATGTTGTCAATGTTTGAGTATCTATGTTGTCAATGTTTGAGTATCTATGTTAATAATGTGTGAGTATCTATGTTGTCAATGTTTGAGTATCTTTGTTAATAATGTTTGAGTATATGTGACTCATGAGGCTAATGATGCAGTGTTTATGTTGTCTATATTGCTATATTTACCACAGATGAAGGCGGATTAGAGTAGGGTTTCTCGTTGTCGTGCAATCATCTTGTTTTACCTTGGTGCCCTTTAAGAATATGTTACTTCTTCCTTTGTAGTGCTCTGCAGGGGAATAATGTCGAATCTGAAGAGACTTTACGACAATGAAATCACTTCCAACCGGACTCGTATTGTCCGTGTGTTGTAAATCCATAACTAGGTACTGCATCAGTGTCTTTATTTACATCTTGTACTCACTACAGATCTTTATTTACATCGTAGTACTCACTACAGTGTCTTTATTTACATCACAGTACTCGCTACAGTGTCTTTATTTACATCGTAGTACTCACTACAGTGTCTTTATTTACATCACAGTACTCGCTACAGTGTCTTTATTTATATCGTAGTACTCACTACAGATCTTTATTTACATCTTTGTACTCACTACAGTGTCTTTATTTACATCGTAGTACTCACTACAGTGTCTTTATCTACATCACAGTTCTCACTACAGATCTTTATTTACATCGTAGTACTCGCTACAGTGTCTTTATTTACATCACAGTACTCACTACAGTGTCTTTATTTACATCACAGTACTCGCTACAGTGTCTTTATTTACATCACAGTACTCGCTACAGTGTCTTTATTTCCATCACAGTACTCACTACAGTGTCTTTATTTACATCGTAGTACTCACTACAGTGTCTTTATTTACATCACAGTACTCACTACAGTGTCTTTATTTACATCTTTGTACTCACTACAGATCTTTATTTACAGCACAGTACTCACTACAGATCTTTATTTACATCGTAGTACTCACTACAGTGTCTTTATTTACATCACAGTACTCGCTACAGTGTCTTTATTTACATCGTAGTACTCACTACAGTGTCTATATTTACATCTTTGTACTCACTACAGATCTTTATTTACATCTTTGTACTCGCTACTGTGTCTTTATTTCCATCACAGTACTCACTACAGATCTTTATTTACATCACAGTACTCGCTACAGTGTCCTTATTTACATCACAGTACTCGCTATAATGTATCACACTGTACATAGTTGTAACTGTTATATATATAATCTCGGGGTTATAATACTGTGGTGATATCAAGTTTTTCTCAACATAACCAGTATAAGATTAGAGTGTGTCTTTTCGATGGCTACACAGTCACCTTCATCAGATGACCAGTGTGGAGCATTCTAGCACTGACGTAAGTAGTTACGAGATGGTAACTATTTTCGACCTAAGTGTACATAGGATTATAGCACAACCGAACTTTATCAACTCTTTCCTGAAAGGTTTCATGCCATGACTCTACTCGATCAGATAACAAGACACGATATATATAATTTATGATGTGAAATGACACTTTAGATTAAAACCCTTTCTTTTGTAGTTTGTTGCATTATTTATCATTTTCAGGTATTTTCGATATACATGTGATAAATACGGGAGACAACTTCAAGCATCATTGCATTTGCGCATAACTGTCAATTAAACTTGACAAATAAGGATGCATGACTATGGTTGATTCCATTTAAGATATCCGATCTCACGGGAATGAAGTTCACACATGAATACAAAATATCTAACAAAACGAAGCATGATCAACTTCGGAGCATTTATCGAAGAGATATCAGCCCGTCAGGATTTAGCTCAAAGATATGTCGACAACAATAATATTCCACGTTGCAGATTAAGGGATATCATAACCTAGACACAGTTGTATAACAATCCAACGGGTCACTCACAGGAGTATCATAACATAGACACAGTAGTATAACAATCCACCCGGTAACACACAGGAATATCATAACCTAGACACAGTTGTATAACAATCCACCCGGTCACACACAGGAATATCAAAACCTAGACACAGTTGTATAACAATCCACCCGGTAACACACAGGAATATCATAACATAGACACAGTAGTATAACAATCCACCCGGTAACACACAGGAATATCATAACCTAGACACAGTAGTATAACAATCCACCCGGTCACACACAGGAATATCATAACATAGACACAGTAGTATAACAATCCACCCGGTCACACACAGGAATATCATAACCTAGACACAGTTGTATAACAATCCACCCGGTAACACACAGGAATATCATAACATAGACACAGTTGTATAACAATCCACCCGGTCACACAGGAATATCATAACATAGACACAGTTGTATGACATTCCACCCGGTCACACACACAGGAATATCATAACATAGACACAGTTGTATAACAATCCACCCGGTCACACACAGGAGTATCATAACATAGACACAGTTGTATAACAATCCACCCGGTCACACACAGGAGTATCATAACCTAGACACAGTTGTATAATAATCCACCCGGTAACACACAGGAATATCATAACATAGACACAGTTGTATAACAATCCACCCGGTCACACACAGGAATATCATAACATAGACACAGTAGTATAACAATCCACCCGGTCACACACAGGAATATCATAACCTAGACACAGTTGTATAACAATCCACGCGGTCACACACAAGAATATCATAACATAGACACAGTAGTATGACAATCCACCCGGTCACACACAGGAATATCATAACATAGACACAGTAGTATAACAATCCACACACACAGAATATCATAACATAGACACAACAATACCCGGTCACACACAGAATATCATAACCTTGTATAACAACCCACCCGGTAACACACAGGAATATCATAACCTAGACACAGTTGTATAACAATCCACCCGGTCACACACAGGAATATCAAAACCTAGACACAGTAGTATAACAATCCACCCGGTCACTCACAGGAATATCATAACCTAGACACAGTAGTATAACAATCCACCCGGTAACACACAGGAATATCATAACATAGACACAGTTGTATAACACACCACCCGGTCACACACAAGAATATCATAACCTAGACACAGTAGTATAACAATCCACCCGGTAACACACAAGAATATCATAACCTAGACACAGTTGTATAACAATCCACCCGGTCACACACAGGAATATCATAACCTAGACACAGTTGTATAACAATCCACCCGGTCACACACAGGAATATCATAACCTAGACACAGTTGTATAACAATCCACCCGGTCACACACAGGGATATCATAACCTAGACACAGTTGTATAACAATCCACCCGGTCACACACAGGAATATCATAACATAGACACAGTTGTATAACAAACCACCCGGTCACACACAAGAATATCATAACCTAGACACAGTAGTATAACAATCCACCCGGTCACACACAGGAATATCATAACCTAGACACAGTTGTATAACAATCCACCCGGTCACACACAGGAATATCATAACCTAGACACAGTTGTATAACAATCCACCCGGTAACACACAGGAATATCATAACATAGACACAGTATTATAACAATCCACCCGGTCACACACAGGAATATCATAACATAGACACAGTAGTATAACAATCCACTCGGTCACACAAAGCAATATCATAACCTAGACACAGTTGTATAACAATCCACGCGGTCACACACAAGAATATCATAACCTAGACACAGTAGTATAACAATCCACCCGGTCACACACAGGAATATCATAACCTAGACACGGTTGTATAACAATCCACCCGGTCACACACAGGAATATCAAAACCTAGACACAGTAGTATAAAAATCCACCCGGTAACACACAGGAATATTATAACATAGACACAGTTGTATAACAATCCACCCGGTCACACACAGGAATATCATAACATAGACACAGTATTATAACAATCCACCCGGTCACACACAGGAATATCATAACATAGACACAGTAGTATAACAATCCACTCGGTAACACACAGGAATATCACAACCTAGACACAGTAGTATGACAATCCACCCGGTCACACACAGGAATATCATAACCTAGACACAGTTGTATAACAATCCACCCGGTCACACACAGGAATATCATAACATAGACACAGTTGTATAACAATCCACCCGGTAACACACAGGAATATCATAACATAGACACAGTTGTATAACAATCCACCCGGTCACACACAGGAATATCATAACCTAGACACAGTAGTATAACAATCCACCCGGTCACTCACAGGAATATCATAACCTAGACACAGTTGTATAACAATCCACCCGGTCACACACAGGAATATCATAACCTAGACACAGTTGTATAACAATCCACCCGGTCACACACAGGAATATCATAACCTAGACACAGTTGTATAACAATCCACCCGGTAACACACAGGAATATCATAACATAGACACAGTTGTATAACAATCCACCCGGTCACACACATGGATATCACAACCTAGACACAGTTGTATAACAATCCACCCGGTCACACACAGGAATATCATAACATAGACACAGTTGTATAACAATCCACCCGGTAACACACAGGAATATCATAACCTAGACACAGTTGTATGACATTCCACCCGGTCACACACAGGAATATTATAACATAGACACTGTAGTATAACAATCCACCCGGTCACACAGGAATATCATAACCTAGACACAGTTGTATAACAATTCACCCGGTCACACACAGGAATATCATAACATAGACACAGTTGTATAACAATCCACCCGGTAACACACAGGAATATCATAACATAGACACAGTTGTATAACAATCCACCCGGTAACACACAGGAATATCATAACATAGACACAGTTGTATAACAATCCACCCGGTCACACACAGGAATATCATAACATAGACACAGTTGTATAACAATCCACCCGGTCACACACAGGAATATCATAACCTAGACACAGTAGTATAACAATCCACACGGTAAAACACAGGAATATCATAACCTAGACACAGTATTATAACAATCCACCCGGTCACACACAGGAATATCATAACCTAGACACAGTAGTATAACAATCCACCCGGTCACACACAGGAATATCATAACCTAGACACAGTTGTATAACAATCCACCCGGTAACACACAGGAATATCATAACATAGACACAGTTGTATAACAATCCACCCGGTAACACACAGGAATATCATAACATAGACACAGTTGTATGACATTCCACCCGGTCACACACAGGAATATCAGAACATAGACACAGTATTATAAGAATCCACCCGGTCACACAGGAATATCATAACATAGACACAGTAGTATGACAATCCACCCGGTCACACACAGGAGTATCATAACCTAGACATAGTTGTATAACAATCCACCCGGTCACACACAGGAATATCATAACATAGACACAGTAGTATGACAATCCACCCGGTAACACACAGGAATATCATTACCTAGACACAGTTGTATGACAATCCACCCGGTAACACACAGGAATATCATAACATAGACACAGTTGTATAACAAACCACCCGGTAACACACACGAATATCATAACATAGACACAGTAGTATAACAATCCACCCGGTCACACACAGGAATATCAAAACCTAGACACAGTTGTATAACAATCCACCCGGTAACACACAGGGATATCACAACATAGACACAGTTGTATGACATTCCACCCGGTCACACACAGGAATATCATAACATAGACACAGTATTATAACAATCCACCCGGTCACACACAGGAATATCATAACATAGACACAGTTGTATGACATTCCACCCGGTCACACACAGGAATATCATAACATAGACACAGTTGTATAACAATCCACCCGGTCACACACAGGAATATCATAACCTAGACACAGTAGTATAACAATCCACCCGGTAAAACACAGGGATATCATAACCTAGACAGAGTTTTGTAACAATTCACCCGGTCACACACAGGAATATCATAACCTAGACACGGTTATATAACAATCCATCCGGTAACACACACGGATACCATAACTTAGACACAGTTGCATAGCAATCCACCCGGTCACACAGAGGAATATCATAACCTAGACACAGTTGTATAACAATCCACCCGGTCACACACAGGAATATCATAACCTAGACACAGTAGTATAACAATCCACCCGGTCACACACAGGAATATCAAAACCTAGACACAGTAGTATAACTATCCACCCGGTAAAAACACAGGGATATCATAACCTAGTCACAGTTGTATGACATTCCACTCGGTCACACACACAGGAATATCATAACCTAGACACAGTATTATAACAATCCACCCGGTCACACACAGGAATATCAAAACCTAGACACAGTAGTATAACAATCCACCCGGTCACACACAGGGATATCATAACCTAGACAGAGTTTTGTAACAATTCACCCGGTCACACACAGGAATATCATAACCTAGACACGGTTATATAACAATCCATCCGGTAACACACAGGGATATCATAACCTAGTCATAGTATTATGACACTCCGTCAAAGAATAAAACTCATTAAAACAGACGCTCAACACCTAAGACAAATACGAGATGTTTGTGAAATGAAGTAATAGGGAAGAAAACAAATTAAACAGATTGGTAGTATAAGCAACAACTTGAATAACGACAAACATCTATTGATGATATACTTTTTATATTGTACGATATCATTACGACTATGATCCCGTTTAAACTGACTACATAAACAGGCTTCCGTACACAGTGATGTGCTAGATTTCTATATAGTCATGCACAGCGACCCTGTTATCTCGATATCAGCTGACTATATGCTAATATTGGTTTACTATTTGGAACATTTAACCAGGTCACGGTATGTAAAGTCCCCACATGTAGTGAGTAAACAAATCTAGTCAGTAAAAGGGTGTTGTGTACAGGCCTTACAGTTCGAATTGTAGACCAGCACAAAGCAAGTAGTAACAAAATGGCGATCGGATTGTCACGTCGTTTGAGGTCGATTTTGATGTTTAGATTCACTGTCACTGTAACGGCATCCGTAATCTTCATCGTTGGAGGATACTACAAATTTCCTTTCTCGATCCCAGTGATGAGTTCTTTCACAGAAAAACTTATATATACGTTGCGATTGGAACTGTTGGCGGCCTTGACCTTAATGATGGGTATCCATGGAGTTGGAAGTGTTCGTGCAAGGTCAGAAGCTGCTAGTGATCCGATTAAAGGTAACGGTGAACATCTCGTCTATCTACAAAACAGAATCTTACAAAATACGTTAGAACAGTTCGTCTTCCACTTCATCGGTCAGCTTGCTTTATGTACCTACCTATCACCTGAAGCCATGAAAATGATACCGGTTCTCGTTTCTCTTTTTGTTATCGCCAGAATCATCTTCATGATTACATACCGTATCGATGCTATGATGCGAGTGTATGGATTTACGAGTACTTTTTTACCTTCTGTTGGAGTCTATATCTACTGCTTGTACTGTTTCGTCACTAAGTAACCCACAGTCACTTAAGTCTGTTGATGTCGACAAAAATATCTTTCCCGTGAAAAATAATGCTATCGAGATTTCTTTGCGTGTATATTATATTATCGGCATGCTACAACTAAAACGCAGAAGAACAGAAGGGATGTGACGGGAAAGATTTTCGCGATAGAGGTCCAGCACATCATTGTTTCTTATAAAAAAAAGATGTTCATCAAGAAGCTGAAACGATTATCATTTTGCCAGAAAACCATCCTTAAAACTGTGACGTCACTAAAATTAACATCTTGTACATAATTACATATCATTGCATGTCCATAACGTATATAAAATCACACACAACCTGCTTATTTGTCATGTGATTATTCAGCCAAATATGGAAGAAAATGGACAGTCAAACTCTACGGTCCTATATCAATGGTCGCCATTGTAACTTCAGAATGCAAATATTAGTGTATAACGTCATTTGTGTGACGTCCCAGTCTCACATAATAATCGCGATTATGCTTTACTGACGAAATGAAATAATGCGTGTTGTCTGGAGTTTTTTTTGTAAGTTAATATTTGGGTGAAAAACAAAGATTTTAAAGATAACTTTTTGTTCAATACTTGTTGACATGCTATTGACTTTACGCCGCTTTGTGTTGATGACGTGTGCCAAAAGAATTGATCATCGTGCAAATATTGATACAAACATATACGGATATAACAACAATATTTTGACCTTAACATGTTCATTAAAACAAAAACAAAAATAGCTTATTTAAAGTGTCATTTAGATTATTTAATTATTCATTAAATAATTTTGTCGAATCAATGCACGCGCTAAAATGTAACTCTTTTGCGTTACTGCTAAATACAGCAAAGTATATGGAAGATGTCTTTGTGGAATTATATGTGGCAACAGCAGAATGAAATACTACACACGTTCATAATATATATATATATATATATATAGATTTGATGGAAATGCGAGTAAATTATAACATAAAAATTCATTTTCATAAAAGAAGTAAAATTACATTTTGGTATTTTCGCTGTATTAGATCTTCAGGTGCACATATATATATATACCCTAAAAACTAGATAATACAACGCGACTTATATTTTCAACAGTGAAGTGAATATGGTTTATTCATGTAAGAGGTTCAGGCTTATTTCACGGATAGGCTTATTTCAACAAAAAATTAAAATCATAATATGCTTTATCATATCTATTAGAAAGTTTGTTTCTAATTGTCTTTGTCATCGCATTTATACTTAGTTGTAACTTCGAGTCCGGAGACGATACGATATGGTATTATAAAATGTTGGAATCAATTCCTAAATGTATATATAACGTTCTCGTTTTTACTGTTAAACAAGTGGCATTGTGTGTTTCTAAAGAAGCAGGCAAGGTCTATATTAATTTCTCATCAAAAACAGAACTGACACTGCCATATCAAATTAATTTGATTTGTTGAAAGTACAATGTTATGAATAAGTCACACGTCAAGCAGAAAGCGTGACTGTGTAATCTTATTATGTGAATATGTAAATTCTGATCACATCAATAATTCTACTGCATTTGTATATGTTTAAAGATATAGCCACCTCGGGTGAATTTAATAAAGGGCTCTTCCGAGGCTTTGCCAATTTCAATGAAATAATGTTGCAGCTCAGTTTTTAAACAAAACCCACACATTAACACCCGACAAGACGGCCAGGATAGCAATTTAGTCAAATGAAATTAAATAGGGATTCATATTACTATTAGTTTTCCGTGGAGATTTTACCCAAACCTTCACCGTTAGGTCCCGATGGTCATTAACACAAAGTAAATTTAGCTTGTTGCAGTTTAGTGATGTTTAAAATTACAGGTAACTTATAATTTCAGGAACCGGGATATTAAAACAAATGTATTGTGGGTACACTTGTCTAGATGAATTCTGATTACACCTGGGTTCTCCACGCTTATCTTAGACATCCAGAGGTATGAGAAACGGGGCTCCTTATTTGGATTGATATCCACGTGTTAAATCAGCATTACAGGCAATGTTGATATATCAATCGTTGTGGTGAGTTCGATATCTTAGTCTGAAAACAAGTTCATGGAATGATATTTCTGTCTGTCCTTTAATGCAATACATGTAGCATGGATTGCAGGACAGAAATCCTGTTGTAAAAAGATTCGAACATGATTGCAAATTAGCACAAGTTTTTGATTAACTAATATCCAAAATGTCTAGAAATTCATTTAACATTTTGAATGACAGTAAAACAGAAGTCTGCATTTCTTTATATTGATATCAAGGCTATATTAACCTATTTATGGTTCTGTCAAAGACACAATTCCTCTTTCTAACAAGAGTAAGATTTACACAGGAACCCCGATCTCCTATGTAACAGGCGAAGTGTTTACCGCTACAACCCCGCGACCGTCCAGTGTATAGCTTTCCTATCCTAGATGGTCATTCCTGTCACTTAGACGCTGCTAACTATAACAATGTGTTTGCGCCTTTGGACGTAAAATTCTCTCTATATTACACATCCACAGACAAATTTGAAAGCTCAATATCATAACATTTTCCCTATAACCTCGACCCGGGGCCCCTTTGGTACTTAAAAACGACGATGGCATTTAAAGATGAGCGGTTCTTCTTTTACTAGTGGGCTCTAGATTCTGTCGACATCCATCGACAACGGGTATCCTCGTGTGAAATCCATTAAAGGGAAAGATATTCATGCAAACCAGTAAACCTCTTTGACGTCCTTTTCGACGGAAACAGACGTGCTGAACCTGTCCGGAAATCCCCGTCAGTAAACAGTATGTCTACACGACGGCTATCAACATAGACATGTTAATTTTCTATCGAATTCAATGTTGTAGAACTTATTTTACCAACAAAGAAGACAACCTTCCATAATTGCCCCGAGATCAATCATCGTAAAAAGGTTTCCTTTTAGGTGTTGTTTAAATTATTCAATGGAATTATATGGAAATTGGTGAATAGATATGCTGTCAAAGTGACTGCTACCTGTCGTAAAAATATCTCTCGTCAGAGCAAATTAATATAGATAAGAGCGGTTTTTAATATATCAACGATACTTAGTGTGTAGCTCCTGGTACTAATCGACAGGGAATATCACATGGACACTTTAAAGTTGATATTCATTAACGGTTTCCATCTTGTTGGTACAAATCGTAGATCCGTAACAGGATGATGTCACCAATTGTGTGTTAATTGCAATGCCAAACGAGTGCAGGTATCACTAGAGATTGTTTAGTGGGGTTTGTTGTCATGTGTTACCTGTACACAGGTGTTAACATACAAGGTATCACTAGATATTGTTAAGTAGGGTTTGTTGTCATGTGTTACCTGTACACAGGTGTTAGCATACAATGGTTGGTTAAATGATAATGATTGTTAAGTGTATCAGCGCATTTCATTAATTCAAAAGCATGAAGCACTTAAAATGCTAATCTCATACGAAAGTAAAAGATTTTTTCAAAAGAGAGGGGAAAATTTAGTTCCTATATGAATGTCAGTAAATCTTATCGATAAATCTAAATAGACTTAACGATGATATTGTCAATTCAGCGATTCCAGAGTATTATTTTCAATATTTTGATGAGTCCTTATACACAAATATATACTAGGTCTTCAAAACTTTGAGAGCATCCCACAGGAAAATCTTGAGACTTAGAAACAAATATCTGATCCCAAAAAATCATTGGTCAATGAAGTATACCATCACACTTCTGATTTTTTCATCAACATATTCCATCTTCTTAAGACGTTAAACGCTGCAGATGGTTCACTGAAATGAAAGGTTTGATAAACGGAGAACGAAGGTTGATTTAGTTAGTGCTGGGTAAGGTAATGGTCTTGAGTAATGCTGGTGCTACACTGTCATGGAATTCAGTAAAGGTGAACACGCGGCAAATGAGATGTTCAAATTCAGCTTTGATGGTATAATCATTGTACTCTCGTGAGGACATCTTAAATCCTCGTATGAACACCGGTTGATTCCTCAGGTCCCTACAGCGACCACGTGAGCAATGGCATAATCCCCCCAAACAATTGGCAAAATACATTGACTGGCAGCGAAACACAGTTTATATGGATTTCTGTGACGTTAAAGGACCCAGCATAAGCATTGACGGATCTGCTCGTTAAAAGACAATTATGGTTATACAAATGCAAGGTTGATTAGTATTTCGTCTTTGGAAATATTGGGTAATATTTCGGTCGGCTTTTCCTAGGTTACATAAATTTCCAAAGTCTATCATATTCTTGTGTGAACGAAGGATCGCATTAGTGTCTTTGACACAACAATAGAAATTTAAATGAGGGGTTGTCCCGAGCAAAGTTTCTCCCACGTTAGTATTCCTAGGCGTTTCAATCTGAGCCAGCAGAAGTGATCGACATGTCATTATCTATTTTCATATGGTTGTGAAATTAATTAAGGATTGTTTGTCATTTTCTGTAGCTGCATCGAATTGAATTTACATTGGGGTAAGTACATATTGCTTGGTGCGCGTTAGCTACAGAAAATGACAACATAACGCGCGCCAAGTTAAATATGTACGTACCCCAATGTAAATACAATTCGATGCAGCTACAGAAAATGACAAACAATCCTTATATTTACACTTGGTCACTTTGAAATTAAAAACAAAAATTAAAAAAAAATCACCTTATACACATTGTTCGAACAGCCATCCGCTTTATAGAACAGCCAAGTAAAACCATAAACACTAGGTGACGCTACCGTTGACAAAATAGTTCTCAAAGATAAGGGGACAATCAACATGTTTTATAGTTTTTTAGTTTTAAGAATCAATAGTTCATCATTTACACAATATTTCTCTATCATAGTACACAAATTCATTATTTAACACCGCGCAGGTATATATCTATAAATACGTGAAGAGGCCGCCCGATCAGCTGATCGAAAGAGCGGGAAATCGATGAAAATGATACGCCATTTTCTCCACGTTGATAATGTTGGTGCGTGTTGTTGAATGTGAACGTGCATCCATGGAAGGACGAGTTAGATAGAACCCTGATGACATGTTTGACTGAAATGCTGCAGCAGAATAATTGATACTGAGGTTAGGTTGTGTATTTTCTTAGGGCATCGGTACACCATCGGCCCCTCGTCATCGGACATAGCGCCAGCCTCAGTCATGGTGTTGGTGTGTTGCAGACGACAAAATTCCTATCTCGCGCGATTAATTCTAACAAGATCGATTTAGGTTTACTGACTGATTTTATTTTTTTATTAATTCCATTTATTTTAAAGATATTTTTGTAAGGATTGACATCATTTTCCTTCATATTTCCGAACGACATCAACTATAATCTCGTTTTGTAGCGTTCGCAACTTGGACAAGTAGTTCTTACATTGATTTTTCTTATTTGATATCTATGCGCAAGCCTAATCACCGTACGTAAAATCGAAAATTTTTAACATTGGGTTGGGCTTACTTCATCTAGAGAGAATGCAACGCAAGTGTAAATATTTAATTATAATCTGCATCAGGCTTATGCTTTGTAGCAAGGTTGTTAGTTGATGTTAGTGGTGTGGAAAAGCCCACAGAAATACACATAACACTCAGAATACTTAACACTCCGCCTACTACCATCATCGAATTCTTCACAGCAAATAGCTGTTAATCTAACACCAGGTAAAGGTAATGGGGCGTGTCGTTATGGTTGTAGATATCTATATAAATTAAAGACAACGACGGAAATTCAGTTGTAGAACATGGACATGGCATGTTACTTGTCACGGAGGCATGTTTGAGCCGACCATTTCCGACACTGCCGAGAGCCGTTTTTGTGAGAGGTTAGCGTGACACTGCGGGTAACCCTTACCCAGAGTTACCATTTTGTTTCTATATTACATACAGGTACACTGACAATGTTCATCAACCACATAAGCCTGTTATTTCTCCTTATGACAAGAGGCGTTTTAGTTCTGGCTCGACGTCATCTATTCAACAGAGCCCTGCGAGTGACACCAGCAGATCGTAGTGGTTGCACGCTGAGTTCAGAGACCGGAATACCAAATTATATAGAATGTTCAAAGCACTGCGAAAATGACAAGTGTCTTTCTTTCTCGTACACGGATGAAGACCAACGGTGTGAGACCTTTTCTCAATTGATTCTTGGAGAAAAGGAAACGGACATATCCATATCAACCAAGTTCTTCTACAGGGCAACAGGTAAATGTCTTTATCTGCAATTCAAATTTAAGTCGCTTTGGTAATTAACTGAAAATGTATCATAAACATATTTTGAAGGTACAGACACACAGAATACAAATTTAAAATAAAATACCCCAAAACCAAATAATGACTTGATTTGCATCATACAACCGATTCGACCGTTCAGGACTCATCAGTGATGTAAAGATCCTAAAGAGACGACCGGGGAAAATAAAAAATATGGCCGAAATAGTCCTATGAAAGTTTGATTTGGAAGTGCACTTTTATCATAAATAAATAATTTTAAAAAGGACATACAGTTTTGATTTATAAGATATTAACGTGTCACTGTTCAGACCGATCATCTGGTTACATAACCAGGGAGCTTTTATACTGAGAAGGCTTTTGTAGTCTGGACCAAAACACGTTAAAAAGGTTTTACAAATACGCTGGTAAAGTGTATGTGTTCAACATCGCCTCTATTGCAGAGGTCCGTATATCTTGGTTCGTCGTTACAACATCGTCTGTCATTGAGGTCCATATATCTAATAATATAAGCCATAAGTATACATCAAGAAACCGTATTTGTCAAATAGTAACACAACTTTGTAAAACCAGTGATAAATTGTTGAGACGACACTGATACATATGTGACGTTTTCAACTCCATCAAAGGTGTTCCTTCAGAATGGATCTTTAAACTGATAAAAACGTCATAATAATTGTGACGTCACAAAATGACAACCCAGTAAATCGGCAACAATTATTTGGTTTGATCTCAAGTATCGCCTTGATATGAAAGACAGATACTAAAGTCATCAGCACTACAGTCATAAAAAGTGTGTACTAATATTTACAAATCTAGGATGGTTACGTCGTAGTTGCTGGCACGAACTGTCATTTGTCTACTTTGTTACCGGTCCGGATTTTTTTTTTTTTTTAAATATTACACTGATAACGTAAGATAGCATAAAAGACGGTATTTACAATCCAAGTATTTTTACGTTGAACATAAAACCGTTTTCACCATTAAAGACACAACGTTCTGCATGTTTACATGTACCACAGCAATGGCCTGTTGCATTTGGAAACTCCCGTGCGTATAATATTAAAATGTAATCCTCAAAATACGCGTTAGATTTTACAGATTTCTTGAACTATTCATTTAAGAAATTATTTTCTCTTTTGTAGTTTACTACTGTGTAAACTGCATTTTTCCTAGATAATTTTATTGACGTCATGTTGGCGTATCTTTAAAAATGTTGCAGTTTAGATACCACTAAACAACATAAAAAGAAAAAAAAAATTTCATACACTTTCATTTAAACATCTTTAATTTCGCTGTTTAAAACTAATCATGATTCATTAGTCATTTTACTCACAGACGGAACAGTCAAATGTAATATCAAAACAGCTGAATCCAATTTGGATATAAAGTTGCCAACTACAGGAAATAAACAGAACATAAATAAAAACAGCATCATCTTTGTTAGTTTTGGAGTTTTTTGTATATGCAAAATTAATCACATACAGAAATAAAAAAGAAGAAAAACTACCCCTCCCCCAAAAAACCAAAAAATCAAAATCAAAAATAAAATAAAATAAAACACTACCCCCCTACCCCCCCCCCCCCAAAAAAAAAAAATAAATAAATAAAAAAGCAAACACACAAAAAAGACAAAACAAAACGAAAAAAATTCTCATCATTTTTACCGCGAGTGTACAACGTGTCCTGTTTTCCAGTCATCCATTTCGTTGGTGAGAAGATAATACACAAATACAAAAGAAATATTAATGTATGTTTGTTAACAACATTACCGATTTTGTCGTTGAATTGTTTTACCTCTCCGAACTGATTGGCGGACAATCGGAACATCAAATCAATATCACGGGGAATTGAAAGCTGATACAAATGATATGAACTCTTGTTTACTTAATTTCGAATTTACCTTAGTTTTGTTAATTTAATTGCTATCTATGTTGAGTCAAATCCTGGTCCGAAAGAATTAACTATTTTCCATTTGAAAATTAGAAGTGATCGAAATAAAATTCAGGATTTGATGGATCTGGCTGATGAATATGATATCATTTGTCTTACTGAAAACCATTTGGACGAGCATGTTTTTTTCTGATACTTTGATACTTGAAGGTTTTCATGATCCAATTCGTTTAGATCGTAACTTTGCGGGCGGCGGAATTATGGTCTATGTCAATGACAGACTTAAATTTAAACGTTTACGTGAGTTAGAATTTCCGGTTTGTGAAATTCTCTGGACCCAGATAGAATTTCAGCATTCATCCATTATCATATGCACTATTTACCGACCAGAAAACTCCAGTAATCTATTTTGGAATAATTTAAGCGAATCAGTAAGCAAGGCACTAGATATTTCTCCAAACTTGGTAATCAATGGTGATTTGAATGTAGATTTCTTAACAATTCAACCTAGACATGTTTTGTCAGAGTTATTAATAAATTATGGACTTACAAATGTAATAAACGTACCTACCCGAGTTGGTAATACTAGGGCCAGTCTACGTGATCCTGTTTTATTAACTGATCAAGTCACATGTATTGATCACATGTTTTAGCAGTCGATAGATCTGTAAGTGATCACGACGGTAGTTTAGTATCTATTGAAATGCCTTTTAATATGAAACCAGCGTATAAGCGCAAAATCTGGCTATATAAACACGCAGATTTTGTTCAGTTCGATAACCTGATTTCAGAATATGACAGGAAAGATTTCTTTTTTTAAACTTTGATTGAGTTGATGTGGCTTGTGATGGTTTTACTGAATTTTTTCTTAGTTTTGCTAACGCCTGTATACCGACCAAAGAAATTATGGTTAGACCAAGGGATAAGCCTTGGATGTCATCTGCACTGAGAAGAAATATAAGAATCAGGGATAGGTTACGTAAAAACAAAAAAAAAATTAAAAAAGAAGGTTATCTCGTAAGCATGTTGATATTATGATATTTAAAGCCTAGCGTAATAGGGTCAGTAATATGAAGAAGCATGCTCGCCTAATTTTTATGGAAATGTTAACGGTATTGTTGAACAGTATTAATCTACTAATCCAAAATCGTACTGAAGATTAATTAAAAGTCTTTGGAAAAATACTGGGTCATCTCATGAGATTCCTACTATCATAAGTCCTACTGAATGAAATATTGTTATTGATGATTCCGAAAAATCTAATATTTTAAATACCTACTTCTGTTCCATTACTGATGTTGCGGATGAAAATGTTGATATTCCTATAGTTCAAGACAGGACAGAGAGTCGTCTCCACACTGCTAGGATAGAAGCTCCGGAGATCAAAGACATCTTACGAATATTGAAACTTGGAAAAGCTTCAGGAAGTGATGGCATTAGTCATTACATGTTGAGATTCACTGCAAATACTGTCTGTAAACCGCTAATGCTACTTTTTAATCTATCCCTTACTAGTGGAGTTTACCCTAAGGCTTGGAAAAAAAGCCAAGGTTATGCCTCTTTATAAAAATAAAGGTGACAAACAAGACGCTACAAATTATAGACCTATTTCATTATTATCTGCTGTTGGTAAAGTTTTTGAAAGAATCATTATTAAACATGTTAATAATCATTTGTTAAATACCTCTCTGTTTTATGAACACCAATCGGGATTTATGTCAGGTCATTCAGCCGTTTATCAATTAATTGAAATTTTTCATAGAGTTTGTTTAGCTTTAGATGAGAAGAAGCACGCATGTCTGTTTTTTTGTGACATATCGAAGGCCTTTGATAGGGTTTGGCATCAGGGCCTTCTAATAAAATTAAAGTCTTATGGTATTTCTGGAGATTTGTTGAAATGGTTAGAAAATTATCTCTGTCATAGATATCAACACATTTTTATTGGTAATTCTGTCTCGGATATAGGGTTCATTAAAGCTGGAGTTCCTCAAGGGTCAATTCTTGGTCCGTTGCTTTTTCTTGTTATATCAATGATATTGCTGAAATTTTTCAATCTGCATCACGTCTTTTTGCAGATGATACCTTTCTTATGCACACTTCTTCTTGTGATGAAATTTCTACGTTACAGTACCGTGATTTAGAAGCATTAAATGTCTGGTCCAAAAAATGGCTAGTAAATTTTAATCCAAGTAAGACTGATGTAATGTTTGTTTCGAATGCTAATAATTTCGAGGACTTTGAACTAAAGTTTGATGGAATATTTTTAGACTTAAGTGAAATTCATAGACATGTAGGAGTTACTTTGAATGTCATGGGTAAGCGGGAAGACCATATCTATAGTATTTATGTTTCAGTTATGAAAAAATAAACGTTTTGAGAAAACTTAAATATATTCTTAAAAGAAAAAAATGAAAGCAAAAGTAAAATTATTACATTGATCTAGAGCGGGTTTCAGGAGAAAATAATTGACCAATCACAGACTGATACGCTACTTTGAAGATAACAAAAGATCTAACTTGTCTTCTCGAAATCGCCACTAGGTGTCGCACGCGGAACCTTCAATTTTGGCATGGAATATTCCAGGGGTGTTGAGAGTGAAAGTGATCGTAATCCCGGAAGTATCGAGGAAGTATATAACCATTTGTCATGTATAATGTTAATCCATAACTATATTCCATTTAGCTCTCAGCAAATGTTCCGATGTTCCGTCCGGGTACTCATCTAACGTTTACCAAATGATCACAGAAGACGAAAAACGCTTCCGCTTGTTATGTGATATGGACACTGCGAAAGGTCCTTGGACGGTAAATAGAATTCAATATCGACTATTTTCGCTTTTTACTTTGAAAACAATGTCAAGAAATTTTCATCGAACATTACATGTTTATCGAGAAGAATGAACAAAATAAAGAAATTTAATAAAAAAAGCTAACGCTTTACGCAACATCATCTGAAGTACATCTAAGTAAAGTCTATATTATATGTATCATGTAAAATCTATATTATATGTAACAAGGTAAAATCTATATTATATGTAACAAGGTAAAATCTATATTATATGTATCATGTAAAATCTATATTATATGTAACAAGTAAAACCTATATTATATGTAACAAGTAAAATCTATATTATATGTATCATGTAAAATCTATATTATATATGTAACATGTAAAATCTATATTATATGTATCATGTAAAATCTATATTATATGTATCAAGGAAAAATCTATATTATATGTAACTGGTAAAAACTATATTATATGTAACAAGTAAAATCTATATATATGTATGTAAAATCTATATTATATGTAACATGTAAAATCTATATTATATGTAACAAGGTAAAATCTATATTATATGTAACAAGGTAAAATCTATATTATATGTAAAATCTATATTATATGTAACAAGGTAAAATCTATATTATATGTAACAAGTAAAATCTATATTATATGTATCAAGGTAAAATCTATATTATATGTATCATGTAAAATCTATATTATATGTATCAAGTAAAATCTATATTATAAATCATGTAAAATCTATATTATATGTATCAATGTAAAATCTATATTATATGTATCATGTAAAATCTATATTATATGTATCATGTAAAATCTATATTATATGTATCATGTAAAATCTATATTATATGTATCAAGGTAAAATCTATATTATATGTACCAAGTAAAATCTATATTATATGTATCATGTAAAATCTATATTATATGTATATGTAAAATCTATATTATATGTCATGTAAAATCTATATTATATGTATCAAGGTAAAATCTATATTATATGTAACAGGTAAAATCTATATTGTATGTATCATGTAAAATCTATATTATATGTACCAAGTAAAATCTATATTATATGTATCATGTAAAATCTATATTATATGTATCAAGTAAAATCTATATTATATGTATCATGTAAAATCTATATTATATGTATCAAGGTAAAATCTATATTATATGTATAAAATCTATATTATATGTAAAATCTATATTATATGTATCAATGTAAAATCTATATTATATGTATATGTAAAATCTATATTATATGTATCATGTAAAATATATATTATATGTATCAATGTAAAATCTATATGATATGTATCAAGGTAAAATCTATATTATATATATCATGTAAAATCTATATTATATGTATCAAGGTAAAATCTATATTATATGTAACATGTAAAATCTATATTATATTATATGTCAAGGTAAAAAATGTAAAATCTATATTATATGTAAAATCTATATTATATATGTATCTATATTATAGGTAAAATCAAGGTAAAATCTATATTATATGTAACATGTAAAATCTATATTATATGTATCAAAGTAAAATCTATATTATATGGAACAAGAAAAACCTATATTATATGTACCATGTAAAATCTATATTATATGTATCAAGGTAAAATCTATATTATATATATCTATATTATATGTATCAGGTCTGGTAAAATCTATATTATATGTATCATGTAAAATCTATATTATATGTATCAAGGTAAAATCTATATTATATGTATCATGTAAAATCTATATTATATGTATCAGGTAAAATCTATATTATATGTATTATATGTATCATGTAAAATCTATATTATATGTATCATGTAAAATCTAATTATATATTATATGTAACAAGGTAAAATCTATATTATATGTATCAATGTAAAATCTATATTATATGTATCAAGGTAAATGTAAAATCTATATTATATGTATCAAGGTCTATATTATATGTATCAAGGTAAAATCTATATTATATGTATCAAGGTAAAATCTATATTATATGTATCAAGGTAAAATCTATATTATATGTATCAAGGTAAAATCTATATTATATGTATCAAGGTAAAAAAAGTAAAATCTATATTATATGTATCAAGTAAAATCTATCATGTAAAACCTATATTATATGTAACTGGTAAAAACTATATTATATGTATCAAGGTAAAATCTATATTATATGTATCATGTGAAATCTATATTATATGTAACAAGGTAAAATCTATATTATATGTACCAAGTTAAAATCTATATTATATGTATCAATGTAAAATCTATATTATATGTATCAGGTAAAATCTATATTATATGTATCAAGTATATTATATGTATCAAGTAAAATCTATATTATATGTATCATGTAAAATCTATATTATATGTATCATGTAAAATCTATATTATATGTATCAAGGTAAAATCTATATTATATGTAAAATCTATATTATCATGTAAAATCTATATTATATGGTAAAATCTATATTATATGTATCAAGGTAAAATCTATATTATATGTATCAAGTAAAATCTATATTATATGTATCAATGGTAAAATCTATATTATATGTATCAAGGTAAAATCTATATTATATGTATCATGTAAAATCTATATTATATGTATCAGGTAAAATCTATATTATATGTATGTAAAATCTATATTATATGTATCAAGGTAAAATCTATATTATATGTATCAAGGTAAAATCTATATTATATGTATCAAGGTAAAATCTATATTATATGTATCAAGGTAAAATCTATATTATATGTATCATGTAAAATCTATATTATATGTACAAGGTAAAATCTATATTATATGTATCAAGGTAAAATCTATATTATATGTATCATGTAAAATCTATATTATATGTAACAAGGTAAAATCTATATTATATGTATCAAGGTAAAATCTATATGTATATGTAATGTAAAATCTATATTATATGTATCAAGGTAAAATCTATATTATATGTATCAAGGTAAAATCTATATTATATGTATCATGTAAAGTCTATATTATATGTATCAAGGTAAAATCTATATTATATGTATCAAGGTAAAATCTATATATATATGTATCAATGTAAAATCTATATTATATGTATCAAGGTAAAATCTATATTATATGTATCAAGGTAAAATCTATATTATATGTATAAATCATGGTAAAATCTATATTATATGTATCATGTAAAATCTATATTATATATGTAAAATCAATCATGTAAAATCTATATTATATGTATCAAGGTAAAATCTATATTATATCTATATTAATGTATCATGTAAAATCTATATTATATGTATCATAGGTAAAATCTATATTATATGTATAAAATCTATATTATATGTATCAAAGTAAAATCAAAGTAAAATCTATATTATATGTATATTATCTATATTATATGTATCATGTAAAATCTATATTATATGTATCAAGTAAAATCTATATTATATGTAACAATGTAAAATCTATATATATATGTAAAATCTATATTATATGTATCAAGGTAAAATCTATATTATATGTATCAAGGTAAAATCTATATTATATGTACATGTAAAATCTATATTATATGTATCAAGGTAAAATCTATATTATATGTATCTATATTATATGGTAAAATCTATATTATATGTATCATATGGTAAAATCTATATTATATGTATCAAGGTAAAATCTATATTATATGTATCAGGTAAAATCTATATTATATGTATATATGTAAAATAAAATCTATATTATATGTATCAAGGTAAAATCTATATTATATGTATCATGTAAAATCTATATTATATGTATCAAGGTAAAATCTATATGTATCATGTAAAATCTATATTATATGTATCATGTAAAAGTAAAATCTATATTATATGTATCATGTAAAATCTATATTATATGTATCATGTAAAATCTATATTATATGTATCAAGTAAAATCTATATTATATGGAACAAGTAAAACCTATATTATATGTATCATGTAAAATCTATATTATATGTAAAATCTATATTATATGTATCAAGGTAAAATCTATATTATATGTATCAGGTAAAATCTATATTATATGTATCATGTAAAATCTATATATATGTATGTAAAATCTATATTATATGTATCATGTAAAATCTATATTATATGTATCAAGGTAAAATCTATATTATATGTATCAAGGTAAAATCTATATTATATGTATCAAGGTAAAATCTATATTATATGTATCATGTAAAATCTATATTATATGTATCAATGTAAAATCTATATTATATGTATCATGTAAAATCTCTATATGTATATGTAAAATCTATATTATATGTAAAATCTATATTATATGTATCAATGTATATGTAAAATCTATATTATATGTAATCAAGGTAAAATCTATATTATATGTATCAAGGTAAAATCTATATTATATGTATCATGTAAAATCTATATTATATGTATCAAGGTAAAATCTATATTATATGTATCAAGGTAAAATCTATATTATATATATCAATGTAAAATCTATATTATATGTATCAAGGTAAAATCTATATTATATGTATCAAGGTAAAATCTATATTATATGTATCATGTAAAATCTATATTATATGTATCAAGGTAAAATCTATATTATATGTATCATGTAAAATCTATATTATATGTAACAAGTAAAATCTATATATATATGTATTATATGTAAAATCTATCTATTATATCAAGTAAAAACATGTAAAATCTATATTATATGTATCAAGGTAAAATCTATATTATATGTATCAAGGTAAAATCTATATTATATGTATCAAGGTAAAATCTATATTATATGTAACAAGTAAAACCTATATTATATGTAACAAGTAAAATCTATATTATATGTATCATGTAAAATCTATATTATATGTAACAGTTAAAATCTGTGTTTTATGTAACAAGTAAAAGCTATGTTACCCTGGTAAAACACTAGCCGTAATATTTCACTCAGATAGGGAGAACTTCTCTTTAGCTTGATTGGTTGAGCGTCAAACTAGTAAGACAGGGGACCTGGGTTCGATTCCTAGCGGAGGCATTGAAATAAATAATGGCATCTGTTACATGTATAGATATGTATCAAGGTAAAATCTATAATATATTTAACAAGTAAAATCTATATTATATATGTTCAGTAAAAGTCTTTATTATTTGTATTCAGTAGAAGTATGTACTATATGTTTTCAACATAGATACGCCACAAAGACAATATTATCACATTTATCATTGGATATTTTAGAAGATAACTAAGGTCTACTGATGCTAAAGATTCACTCCAGCTGATTTCGAAACTCTTTGTTGTGATTGGTGTTAAATCTTGTAAGGAAACTCCGAGCTACATCCAGTATTTAACGGTCTAGATATGACAATCTAAAACACTGTGTGAACATCTATTTAACTGCTATATTTTTCCGTGTGAAATAGTGATCATTCGTTTCATTTTTTTCTTAAATGTCACAGGTCATACAGCGACGTGTAAATGGCAAGGTTGATTTTCATCGCAGTTGGGCTGACTACAAAAGTGGTTTTGGGGATCTCTATGGAGACTTCTGGATCGGTAAGTCAAACGAAAAAGGCTATTTTGACGTATGCGGAGGCGTCTGGAATGGTTCGCATGAAAACAGTTGTGGTGTTCTCTACGGAGACTCCTAGATCAGTAAGTAAGAAAAAAATGTTGTTCAGGATAAATACGGGGACATCTGGATCGATTTATTAAGTGAGAACGGCTTAGAGGGTCTATACGGAAATCTCGGGGTCGGTAAGTGGACAATGATGGTTTTAAGAGTCAGTTAGTCACACAGTAACAATTTTAAAATTTTTGAATCGGTGAGTGAGACGAGAGAGGATTTTGAGGGTCTGGACGGAAATTTGTGGATTGGTAAGTTAGACAAGATCGGTTTCAGTAAGTTAGACAAGAATGTTTTTAAAAATGTCTAGGTAAACATCTGGACCGACAACTAAACTAGGAACGGTTTTGAGGATCTATACAAATACGTCTGAATCGATATGTAAGCTATGAACGGTTTTGGTGGACTCCACAGAAATTGCAGATCGGCTAGTTGGAAACAGCTGAAACAGTACGTCAGAAAGAGCGGTTTTGAGGCTCTATAAGGAGACTTCATGGAGACAGAAGAGCCATACAAACTGTATGAATGATGTATTAATAATTCACTTTCAAGAAACCTCATGGATTTGGTTAATGTTTATCTAATATTGTCCGTTGCTTGCATTGCAGGCAATGACATAATTCACCGTGTGACAAACACTTCCAGAATCCTTCGTATAACACTGGAGGCCAGGAACGGGTTAAAGGGGTTCGCCCAGTACTCGGAATTCCAGGTTGCAAGCGAAGACCAGAAATACAAAGCTGTTTTGAGGAGATTTTCCGGTAACGTTGGTAAGATTTCTTCTTATTATTATGAGTTGATCTGGCTATGTGATAAACAAAATACGAATCAAACAAAAAATCAACCGTCATTTTATATATATACCACGTTCCGTCCCATTCTCTCCAAATGGCAATTTATTTGAACTCTTTACGAGCTCGTTTGTAAACTGTCAGACCATGCATTGATATCATCGGACCATAGAAAAACTAGTATGATTATGGTTGAAATAATTACTAGGTAGATGTTCCATATTAGGACTTATTAATTAAATAAAAACAATTCAGATTGAGAAGCCGATAACAAGAATGAATGTAATAGTGGAAAATCATATATGTCTACTTTTAGTTGACTCCATGAAGAAAGTTGATGGTAAACAATTCAGCACGTATGATAACGACAATGATTTATCTGATTACCATAACTGTGCCCAGGAGTTTTTCTGTGGATGGTGGTTCAAACATTGTACGATGGTCAATCTCAACGGCCGTTACCCAGATATTTATTGGAAAGACTTTCCAGATACGGGAGCCAATCTAAATGCGTTAAAGACGGTCGTTTTGATGATTACATAGATGTTAAGATACATGATCATCTTGGACATCGTTTTACATTGCATTATGTATCAATTTGTTTTGCAACTTTGCTGAGATTTTTTGACAAAGAACATGTTTATGGCATTTCGATGGACCTTATCGACCAAACAGGCGAACCGTTTTCAAGTGGAAAGGACACCTCTTCATTGAACATGGTCGAGAAAAAGACAATAAAATGGGCTTTTATGTTTGAAATGTTTGGAATGACTCAAAAGTCGGCTGCGGACCAGGCCTCAAAAGTCGGCAGCTGATCAGGCCTCAAAAGTCACTCCCTCATCCAACTTCTGAAATATGCTATGTTAGATTTTTTTTTCTAAATATTGGTCAAAATGAGGATAAATCTAATACCGTGATAAAATAATCAGAAATTTGAACAGAAAAAACTCATGTCTAAACACTGTCTCGGTAAGTGAAGATAGAAGCTACACGGGGACTCCCCACATCCATCCGGTGCAACCCGAATTAACCAACCTTTTAAAACTAACTATTTTAGCACATTGCCATGCCTGATTTCTTCTGATAATTTTCCAATTTATTTTGAATGTTTGAGCGCAACAACCAACGTTGCTAACGCAAAGTCGGATGCTATTTCTACCGTAATTGGAAGTTGAGGTTTCAAGCCATGCTGAGGATTGACATTGCAAAATTAACAGTTTAGTCAATATCGCGCATCCAAATATTTATAACATTGTGAAAAAAGATGAAATCATTGCAAGCAACAGGTGAAGTTAAAATCCTCCGGTTAACTGCTGGTGGAAAACCAAAATCTAAAAAGCGGAAATATCGCCGTATCGATTCACGCCTCATTTACCTTAGAGAAAGATTCCTTCATCGATATATATCGTTATTACCAAGTATTCGGACGCTACATCTCATCTGTTTCATATGGAATGAATGCCACACTCTTGTTTTTGTTATCTCTATAAAATACTGTGATACTAAAGCTACTTGTTTTTAAAGATTGTATTACGTTGTTTTACGAATATAGCTGGAATTTGAAATAAAAATGTGTTGTATTTTTTGTAGAATGTATATGTAATAAAGAATATGAAAAGATGAATAACTTATCTGATATTAACTCAACTAGACGATTTCTTTTGATAAGTTTTGGTAGTCTGTACACTACTCTCACTTACCCAATTAAAAACTCCTGACATTTCATTACTGTAATTTAAAAGGTAGGATGACACCCGCCAATTATATGTCAAAACGTGCACAAAAGTTGATATTGTTGTATGAGGTGGTTACAAGAGTAAATCAAAGTCTTCCTGTCGGTACGGAATCGAATGTGATTTGGAGCATCAACTATAGAATCTAGGGTAGCTGGAATGTATGAATCAACATTATACGGTCAAGTGTAAGACAATAAGTCGAACCTTAGGCCAAGTGATGTAACTCGCAACCTTCAATGAGTCCTGGATACTTTAATGACCAAGCTAGGGTACCCATGAACTCCTGTACTACTTCGAATACTCACAGATAATATCATTTCTTATCAACATTTTAATGTCTGAATCGGGATGTGCTTCAATTTTTACCTTACCAATAAATCATGTTGTCAGTGCGTATGGGATTTGAAATGCGTAATGATGGCATTTCACTAATAATGGTCACTATCCAAATTGAAATTATAGAAATTGTAAGAGTTGTCTCTCCTGGAGGCAGATAAGTCCTCGCACGTGAAAACGCATGGCAGAGGGAATTTTCTTATATGGATAAACTCTATCCAGGTGAGGGATATGAAAAATATAATCCTGCAACAAGAACGGGGGCATTACAAACAGAAAAAGTCACTGTACTCCTACAAGTTAGTACAGACAAAACAGAATAACAAGTAGAGAGACACTGTACTCCTACAAGTTAGTACAGACATAACAGAATAACAAGTAGAGAGACACTGTACTCCTACAAGTTAGTACAGACAAAACAGAATAACAAGTAGAGAGACACTGTACTCCTACAAGTTAGTACAGACAAAACAGAATAACATGTAGAGAGAGACCGTACTCCTACAAGTTAGTACAGACAAAACAGAATAACATGTAGAGAGAGACACCGTACTCCTACAAGTTAGTACAGACAAAACAGAATAACAAGTAGAGAGACACCGTACTCCTACAAGTTAGTTAACAAAAAACAGAATAACCAGTAGAGAGACACCGTACTCCTACAAGTTAGTACAGACATAACAGAATAACCAGTAGAGAGACACTGTACTCCAACAAGTTAGTACAGACAAAACAGAATAACAAGTAGAGAGACACTGTACTCCTACAAGTTAGTACAGACAAAACAGAATAACATGTAGAGAGAGACACTGTACTCCTACAAGTTAGTACAGACAAAACAGAATAACATGTAGAGAGACACCGTACTCCTACAAGTTAGTACAGACAAAACAGAATAACAAGTAGAGAGAGACACTGTACTCCTACAAGTTAGTACAGAAAAAAACAGAATAACAAGTAGAGAGAGACACTGTACTCCTACAAGTTAGTACAGACAAAACAGAATGACATGTAGAGAGAGACACTGTACTGCTACAAGTTAGTACAGACAAAACAGAATAACAAGTAGAGAGACACTGTACTCCTACAAGTTAGTACAGACAAAACAGAATAAAGTAGAGAGAAGTAGAGACAAAACAGAATAACAAGTAGAGAGACACTGTACTCCTACAAGTTAGTACAGACAAAACAGAATAACATGTAGAGAGAGACACTGTACTCCTACAAGTTAGTACAGACAAAACAGAATAACATGTAGAGAGAGACACTGTACTCCTACAAGTTAGTACAGACAAAACAGAATAACAAGTAGAGAGAGACACTGTACTCCTACAAGTTAGTACAGACAAAACAGAATAACAAGTAGAGAGACACTGTACTCCTACAAGTTAGTACAGACATAACAGAATAACAAGTAGAGAGACACTGTACTCCTACAAGTTAGTACAGACATAACAGAATAACAAGTAGAGAGAGACACTGTACTCCTACAAGTTAGTACAGACATAACAGAATAACAAGTAGAGAGACACCGTACTCCTACAAGTTAGTACAGACAAACAGCATAACAAGTAGAGAGACACCGTACTCCTACAAGTTAGTACAGACAAAACAGATTAAGAAGTAGAGAGACATTGTACTCCTACAAGTTAGTACAGACAAAACAGAATTACAAGTAGAGAGACTCTGTACACCTACAAGTTAGTACAGACAAACCGGAATAACAAGTAGAGAGACCCTGTACTCCTACAAGTTAGTACAGACAAAACAGAATAACATGTACAGAGAGACACTGTACTCCTACAATTTAGTACAGACAAAACAGAATAACATGTAGAGAGAGACACTGTACTCCTACAAGTTAGTACAGACAAAACAGAATAACAAGTAGAGAGAAACAGAATAACATGTAGAGAGAGTACTCCTACAAGTTAGTACAGACATAACAGAATAACAAGTAGAGAGAGACACTGTACTCCTACAAGTTAGTACAGACAAAACAGAATAACAAGTAGAGAGACACTGTACTCCTACAAGTTAGTACAGACAAAACAGAATAACAAGTAGAGAGAGACACCGTGCTCCTACAAGTTAGTACAGACAAAACAGAATAACATGTAGAGAGACACCGTACTCCTACAAGTTAGTACAGACAAAACAGAATAACATGTAGAGAGAGACACTGTACTCCTACAAGTTAGTACAGACAAAACAGAATAACATGTAGAGAGAGACACTGTACTCCTACAAGTTAGTACAGACAAAACAGAATAACAAGTAGAGAGACACTGTACTCCTACAAGTTAGTACAGACAAAACAGAATAACAAGTAGAGAGAGACACTGTACTCCTACAAGTTAGTACAGGCAAAACAGAATAACAAGTAGAGAGACACTGTACTCCTACAAGTTAGTACAGACAAAACAGAATAACAAGTAGAGAGACACTGTACTCCTACAAGTTAGTACAGACAAAACAGAATAACATGTAGAGAGAGACACTGTACTCCTACAAGTTAGTACAGACAAAACAGAATAACATGTAGAGAGAGACACTGTACTCCTACAAGTTAGTACAGACAAAACAGCATAACAAGTAGAGAGACACTGTACTCATACAAGTTAGTACAGACAAAACAGAATAACAAGTAGAGAGACACTGTACTCCTACAAGTTAGTACAGACAAACTGGATTAACAAATAGAGGGACACTGTACTCCTACAAGTTAGTACAGACATAACAGCATAACAAGTAAAGAGAGACACTGTACTCCTACAAGTTAGTACAGACAAACCGGATTAACAAATAGAGGGACACTGTACTCCTACAAGTTAGTACAGACATAACAGAATAACAAGTAGAGAGACACTGTACTCCTACAAGTTAGTACAGACAAAACAGAATAACAAGTAGAGAGAGACACCGTACTCCTACAAGTTAGTACAGACAAAACAGAATAACAAGTAGAGAGACACTGTACTCCTACAAGTTAGTACAGACAAAACAGAATAACAAGTAGAGAGACACTGTACTCCTACAAGTTAGTACAGACATAACAGCATAACAAGTAGAGAGAGACACTGTACTCCTACAAGTTAGTACAGACAAAACAGAATAACAAGTAGAGAGACACCGTACTCCTACAAGTTAGTACAGACAAAACAGAATAACAAGTAGAGAGAGACAATGTACTCCTACAAGTTAGTACCGACAAACCGGATTAACAAGTAGAGAGACATTGTACTCCTACAAGTTAGTACAGACAAAACAGAAAAACAAGTAGAACTGTACTCCTACAAGTTAGTACAGACAAACAGAATAACAAGTAGAGAGACACTGTACTCCTACAAGTTAGTACAGACAAACAGAATAACAAGTAGAGAATAACAAGTTAGTACAGACAAAACAGATTAACAAGTAGAGAGACACTGTAACAAGTAGTACAGAGAATAACAAGTAGAGAGACACTGTACTCCTACAAGTTAGTACAGACATAACAGAATAACCAGTAGAGAGACATTGTACTCCTACAAGTTAGTACAGACATAACAGAATAACCAGTAGAGAGACACTGTACTCCTACAAGTTAGTACAGACATAACAGAATAACAAGTAGAGAGACACTGTACTCCTACAAGTTAGTACAGACATAACAGAATAACCAGTAGAGAGACATTGTACTCCTACAAGTTAGTACAGACATAACAGAATAACCAGTAGAGAGACATTGTACTCCTACAAGTTAGTACAGAAAAAAACAGAATAACAAGTAGAGAGAGACACTGTACTCCTACAAGTTAGTACAGACAAAACAGAATAACAAGTAGAGAGACCCTGTACTCCTACAAGTTAGTACAGACAAAACAGAATAACAAGTAGAGAGAGACACTGTACTCCTACAAGATAGTACAGACAAACTGGATTAACTAGTAGAGAGAGACACTGTACTCCCACAAGTTAGTACAGACAAACCGGAATAACAAGTAGAGAGAGACAGTACTCCTACAAGTTAGTACAGACATAACAGCATAACAAGTAGAGAGACCCTGTACTCCTGTAAGTTAGTACAGACATAACAGAATAACCAGTAGAGAGACATTGTACTCCTACAAGTTAGTACAGACATAACAGAATAACAAGTAGAGAGACATTGTACTCCTACAAGTTAGTACAGACATAACAGAATAACCAGTAGAGAGACATTGTACTCCTACAAGTTAGTACAGTCATAACAGAATAACCAGTAGAGAGACACTGTACTCATACAAGTTAGTACAGACAAACTGGATTAACAAGTAGAGAGAGACACTGTACTCCCACAAGTTAGTACAGACATAACAGAATAACAAGTAGAGAGACATTGTACTCCTACAAGTTAGTACAGACATAACAGAATAACCAGTAGAGAGACATTGTACTCCTACAAGTTAGTACAGTCATAACAGAATAACCAGTAGAGAGACACTGTACTCATACAAGTTAGTACAGACAAATTGGATTAACAAGTAGAGAGAGACACTGTACTCCTACAAGTTAGTACAGACAAAACAGAATAACAAGTAGAGAGACACTGTACTCCTACAAGTTAGTACAGACAAAACACAGTTCGCAGGCTACGTCTCATAGCTGAATGTTTGCAAAATCAATGTGATGTTTCCATTTCTCTGACCTTATATCATACCAAGCAATGAATTAGTACTTGATTTTTACCTATCACTGTCTCATCAGATTGTAATCGATTACGTTTTCTGCGTATTTAGAGAAGATCATGTAGAATTACATAAGGATTTTAAAATACGAAACAGATATTTAAAAAGATATTTATGTACTTAGAAATTGCAATGCAACATTATCCGGACACTGTTGTTCAGGTTGATTCTGAAGGAAAATTAATCAGATGTTTATTTAAAATGTACAGTAACTGAAAGTGTAAAAGAGCGTGATGATGTCAATGATGTTGCTGAAATATCCAAACTTTTTATTTGTAATTGTGCTTTCTTGATGTACATAAACTACTGTGGAACTGTTAGAGTAAATTATTCATTGGCCAACAGAATAATCGTTTGTCCACGTTATGTTATATAAACCATATATCCGAATCGATCAAACTTGTCGCAAAATTGTAAAATATTAAATTGTTGTTTTATTATACTTTCAGATACACGTGTATATTGATGACGTCAATAACAAGAAATTTGTTCACAATGTCTTTTATATATCCAAATCAGAATTGGAAATCAAATGCACGACAAACTGTTCTACCTTTTTGTAAATCATTCTTATGTTCATTTTTTGCATTGGTTTGGAATTCAATTCGGGTTAAAAATGTGTTGACATGTTGGTTTCTTTGTTATTTAAATATGGACATTCAAATTGTATTTAAAGTATTATCTGACGTTCCTTTTACATGTATCTTAGGATCTGAGCACGATACCAATATAAAAAGGAACCATTTTATTATTTGTTATCGAGTTATCATTTTCAATATTATAGAACATCACGCCTCTAAACACACATGCAATCAAGAAGATTTTCATGGAAAAGTAAGCCATGTAAATTTCGCTGTTTATATCATCAAGTTAGAAACTAGAGTTAAGGTAACGCGTAAAGCACCAAAACCTGCGTCCGTACAACGTGCATACATCGTCCGTACATCGTGCTTACATAGTCCTTACATCGTCTTTACATGGTCCACAAATCGACCTTACATCGTCCGCAAATCGTACATACATCATCCTCACATCGTACATACATCGTCCGCACATTGTGCTTACATCCTCCACACATTGTGCTTACTTCGTCCACACATCGTGCTTACATAGTCCGCACATTGTGCTTACATCGTCCACACATCGTGCTTACATCGCTTACATAGTCCGCACATTGTGCTTTTATAGGCCGCACATTGTGCTTACATCGTCCAGACATCGTGCTTACATCGTCCACACATTGTGCTTTCATCGTCCACACATCGTGCTTACATAGTCCGCACATTGTGCTTTTATAGGCCGCACATTGTGCTTACATCGTCCAGACATCGTGCTTACAGCGTCCACACATTGTGCTTTCATCGTCCACACATCGTGCATACATCGTCCACGCATCGTGCTTACATAGTCCGCAAATTGTGCTTATATAGTCCGCAAAAATTATTACGTAAATAACAGTCCCATATAAGTTTCACTCAATGCAATAAACATGAGAATTTGAACATGAACAACATACAAAAAGATAAATTCTACCAGACATTACTTCATCCTCTATATTTTATATGACAACTCAAGTCACATTTACAATAAGGAAGACATAGTAAATTTTATTTTAAAAAAATGTGAAGAGGTTTATGTTTGTAAATAGAAATGGGAGAAAGAACCAAATCAAGCACTTGTTCATTGAAACAGTAACACATAGGGGCCATACAAGGGAGAGACGACAAATACCAAATGTTTTCATTGAGGAAGGAAGTAACACATGGATGCTAGGCAAGGGAGAGAAAAAATACCAACACTATCATTGAAATAGTAACACATGGATGCTACGCAAGGGAGAGATTGACAAATACCAACACTTTTAATTGAGATAGTAACACATTGAGGCTAGGCAAGAGAGAGACAAACAAATACCAACATTTTATCATTGAGATAGTAACACATATAGGCTATACGTAGGAGAGACAAATAAATACAAAAATCTTTTCATTGAGATAGTAAAACATATAGGCTATGGGTTATACAAGGGAGAGATTGACAAATACCAACACTTTTAATTGAGATAGTAACACATTGAGGCTAGGCAAGGGAGAGACAAACAAATACACACCACATGAATAGTTATGAATATTCCTCTTTCATGCATGGCCTTATGTAGCATTATGTAGGAGAAATAGGAGCTTAACAGAATGTTATTTTCCACGTAGTTAGCATTGATAAATGTGCCTTTAACTCCTCTTGATTGTGGTGTCCACATTTATATGTAAGGTGTTTATTTGGTTCGATTTACATTTGATATCATTGATATTCTTTTGATTCATTTGGATTGCTAAGCATTTCGTTTTCTTCGATATTATCTTTTTGTAATTAGTATATTTTGAATGAAAAGAAATTGATTAAAAACCGAATGTATGTCTATGTGATTTTCTTTATGAAATCTTTGAAATAATTAATTTCAGAAACTTAAACTCAATTCTTATTCTTCTTTTTACAACATCAGAATAAATGAGGAATTTCTTTTCTAGAAGAGTTTCGCGAATTTGAATAAAATATGTGGTTTTGAATAATTACGTTTTTTTGTTTTTTGGGTTTTTTTTCTGCAACACAGCCAATGTAGTTTTTAGATAGTATGGTCAAGTAGCACAGCAGTGGTTTGGAGTTCGATTCCCCGAAGGTAGATAAAAAAGAATATGATCAGCTGCTCGACCACGTGTGTTTTTAAATTTGTACCATGCATAGATCATCGAGAATGTACGTGATATAGACAAATGACACAACTGTACTTTTAAAGCGTTTGCACACGTGTTTATTATTCAAGTAGTTGGTTTGAATAATTCAAATGATTATCATACATTTGCTTTCAACTCGAAATAAATCTTTGAATTCAATGACTACTTGAGGTTAATCAGAATGTTTATATACTTTTTGAACATCAAGAGGTTTTCCAAACAATAGTGATCTTATTTGCCGTATATTGAAAACATTCTTGCAGTGTACAACTTCCTACGGAAGACTGATATAATGCAGGATTGTATCTATCAAAACAAATAAGGACTTGGCTAACAATACATGTCATATAATGAAACTAAACGTTGTTTTATAGTCTTCATCTGGGGAATATTTCATTTGTCCACTCTATACGACACCTATACTCATTAAAAATGAGAGTTTTTGTCCAAAAATGTGAACGGCGGTACAAGGATATGGTTGTAAATTATACAGGAGCATATTTCATAACAAGATGGGCAATAATTAGCTAATGTAACCATAAGTGTGATATTGCAAGAAAAAAAATATTCCTAAGCCTACAAATTTTGTTTGAAGTATAACTGTAAATGGTGTCTTTCTATGTGTAACAAATAAATCATTTTGAAACTTACTTCAGTTAAGAACAAAGACAATTAATGAATTTAGAGCATGTAACATAGACACTATTCCCAAACTGATATTGATGGTTCTTTGACCTGTTTAAAGTTTGGTATTAGATTTGTTTACCTCAAAACATTGTACATAATTTTGGCTTAAAAAATGCATTTTTAAAATTTATAATGTATTTCAGAAATTCTATGAAAAAAGGTTTCCTCTGTCAATGTCACATGCAATTATTAAGAGATAAATATAATCAAAATTATGTTCTTGGTCAACAAGAAAAGTTATTTTTTTCATTATGTTACTGTCGTATAAAGAAAATTCTATCAATATTTTTGCAACCTTCTCATTTCATTTATTAATTAGTTATACATATGTTGCATGTAACATGGACACGGAAAATATGAATCATAAAGCATACCAGAAATGCTATAAAAACATATAAAAATCCCCTTATACACTATCTGTATATAAATTATAATCATACTCCCACATATCTCAAATATAATATCGTTTAAGAAGTCGCATGTAACATTGACATCAAAAACTTGCAACTATTTATTTTCGGGTCAAGGAGACGTACGGAAACCGTTCCCACCAAAAAATCGCTATCGTGCGGTCAAACCTGTTTCAAATACCAGATCTACTTTTTTTTTTGTTTTTATTTTTTTTTTTTGACAAACACAAAGCAAAAATCACACAACATTATCGAATATCATATTTTACTCCGAAAGAGTGCGTAACACTTCGTTACGTGATCAAAATTACCAGATTTCGTGGTCTCCTCGAGTTCCTCTACACCGATAGACGCTATTTTGGAAACTGCATTGTTACGTGTTAACGTTACTGGGAGCGGGTCGAAATATCGCAAAAAACATTATCGTTACGTGATCTGTTACAGAAATACAACTGTTCCAAAGAGAGGGGGTATTTTATGGTAGTTTGGACACGAAACTTTATCATATTTTATTACCTGATATATTTTCCGAACTCCAGTTGATTGATGAAAATTACAGCAATCATATCGTACCTTTTGTTGACCCTTCTTAAATTTGCAAATGCCGTGTAAATGATGCGATTCCAAAAACAATACTGCGGGAAACGTGCACGTAACGTTTGTTGACGCGAAAAGTTACGTACATTGGTCTTTTTTCAATCCTATTTTTTGCAGCTTTAATCAAATCCTGTACAAAACAAGCGTTTTTTTATCGATATACCAATCATTTTGTAGTTGATTAACATCTTTTACAGCACCACAATTATTCAGGCATTTAATAAATACCACTCGGAGTTTCACTACTGCAGAAATGTCACATTTTTGCCTGTAATGTATCCACTTGCGGCGTACAACTTGTGCTGCTTCCTTGTTATTTAATCAATTAGATCAATTTGTTTTTCCATATGACGATAAAAATAAACCAACTTTAATATTTAAACAATGTTTATTCTTCATACTTGCATGTTTTTTTTTTGTTTTATATTGGATACACTACTTGACATTAAAATTTCATTAACGCATTCTTGCCCATATATCGAATTCAAAGAAGAAACATAAGGAGGACGAAATCCATAAAATGATCAAGTTTCTGGTTGACAACATCTCCGTCGAATTTGGTGGTAAGATCTTCCAACAGACTATCAAAATACCTATAGGAACTATTTTTGTTTTCATATGTGGCTTAATTTATCGAAGGGCTCATCAAAACCTGTCACAAAAACCTTGCAAATCGTTTAGTTTTACTTTCAGATATATACGGACAATATATTGATAACGCCCATCGTATATACCGACAAGAATTGGAAATCTCGAAGATGATTCGATATTCAGGTGCCGGTTCCAATTTTAACAAGTTTCTCCCAGAGTCGTCAACTGGCGGACAAATTCGTAGCTCAGGATTTCAATATATGCAGGTTGATTTAAATTAAGGGGGATTGTTTTCGGTATACATACTAATCTCATTAAGTAATTTCATATTTCTTTGTGAGATATGAAGCTGGAAGTGTTTAATAATTGTTAGTTAGCCTGTTGGTTTTGTTATTGTATACCTTGTTCTCATTTGAGAACATGACATTACTTACTTGAATTGACTAAGGTTTACCTAACAGGTGTCGTCGGTGAAGAAGAAGATGCCTATTCCTTCGGAACACCTGGTTTTATTCTTCTTGTATTTTTTCAGGAGTCTCTGTGTAAATCTTTCCTTTGTTCATATTTTGCCCAAGTTTAATAGAATTCATTTTATGATTAAGTTGCCTTGTTGGTATTTATTAGCTGGTTTTGTGGAAATCACGAGTGCGAGTCAAGTCAATCAAGATTGGCATACATTAATAGAAAATACCATTGGGGAGATGGACAAATCAGTTAGTTCAAACAATTTTGTAAATTTTCAATATTTGACCATTAAAGGCGGATGCTTATAAATGCAATAAATCAATCACAATATAACCGGTTGGTGAATGTAATTATGAGATGTGGGATGAATGATAAACTTGGAGGTCTGAATCATCGAAATTTTACAAAACGAGACATATTTCAAAAGAGAAAAAAACAAACAGAATGGATTGGTGTCAGAGATAATGTGCTTTTAAATCTTCTATACATGAAAAACTTACTGATCTGTAAACCGGAAGTAGTGATAATATATCATATATCTTTTAGTTTGGTAATTCGACATGTTTAACGTCACCTCTCATTTGCAAAATCTATAATTGCTGTTTTTAATGAATCAGGCTGGATATGTTTTTTCGATTTTGCATTCTTTTAAAAATAGAATGCATTTAAACTAAACTCGTTTTTGTCTTCTACTGTCTCAAAATATATTCTATTTTCAATTTTCGAACATACGAATGTATCAATATAGAAAAAGTCATGGTGGTCTGTGGCACATAAGACCTCTATATTCATACAGTTTAGACATAACACATTTTATAGTTACAAAACGCATCAAGTTGTAGTGTTTATATGACAATACTTGCAAAGGTTACATGATTGTGTTTAAGAAACCGTTATTACATTCAGTTATGTTTTAAACAACTTATCAACATTTTAGTCTGCATTTGAATTCCATCACTGCTCTCAACATCAAATATAAAATATTGATTATGAAGTGTACAAATTTATAAATATAAAATTTCATGCACGAACTAAAATTAGTAAAACCGAGACCACACGGATTCACTCAAAAGAAATAAAGGAAGAAGATTTTAAAGCCATCGCCACTATGTTTTAGGATGATTCGTTGACAATAAAACTGACAGAATCATCATTCTATTGAATTAAAAATATGAACAGGAATTGAAATAAACGTGCATTGCTTCCATTCAAACAATGTATCAATCATACCGTTTCTAAAGTCAAAATAGTAAGATGGATGTTCTGCTGTGGGGTAATTTTGTTCTCATTCCGAAATCATGTAGAATAATTCATCCTTGTCACGATCAGAAATTTGCATGCCTGTACACGTTCACTTTCATCGCATCAAATAATTCATCGCATCAAATAGTTAATAGAATTGCTAAGTGACAGGGTTAATGTTTGACTTACCCTCGACAACATGTGTACCCATGCTCTTACTGGTGTGCTATTTGCTTGACACACATTAGATTCGATATAGGGCTCCCGTTGCTTATCTAAGATGTGAAACCAATGATCCGACAACAAAACCATACCTAAAGAAGCCTGCAGTAAATGTGGAAAATAGTCCTTCACTCCGATGTCTGTGAGCAAAGGATAACAAACCTCATATTTGCCAATCCCCTATATGGTTTTCCGATGAAATGTATCTGACGATTACTAAGAATCATGGGTCTGTGAATTGCCTACATTTGGAAATGATAATAACTTGTACCTGGTGTCCCCATCTGACAGCTCTTCCAGGAGCGGACGAATTGGGGTGACAAGAGTTTCAAAACTCTTACTCATACAACCTATAGCCATTCCAATGCATTTCAACGGGGAATCTAAAGCAAATACAGCAGAGCCCGAATCCCCCAAAGCAAAGAACGGTGCAAATGCGTCCGTATGCACTACTACAAGTTGTCCCTTCATTACATGTTTTGCCTTACAATTACTGAATTGCATCGGCTCAAAACTACTGTCACTTGTTCTGACCTCGCCCCTTGCTTGTTGGAAAACAATTTTTCCTTTAGATAGTCCTGTTCCAATACCACTTTTGAAGACGTCGACGGGTCGTGCACATTGCATTTCTTCGCCGGTATTGAACTGCAGATTGTTTAATGTTTTAAATCCTGAAATAATTATGAAATATTTGTATATTTATTTACTACATGATACAGCTGGAAGAGAAAAAAAAACACAAAAAGATTTTGCGAAATTCACAGAATAAGGAATATTCTACCTTGATTTCAATTACAAGAGAATTACACAGGTGTGCGATAGCCTTCTTCGTCTAGTTTAGTTTTCCTATCGTACACGCACATTGTGCACAATTCGTGCTCACATTGTGCAAACATCGCACATTGTGTGATGTTGTGAAATCCAACAACTATTTAAAATATGTTGAATCAATTGGAAAGTACATTTCCTCACCTAGATGTTGGCTTTTGATAACTTACTACTTTATTCAGTTGCCTTCTAGGCTTCCACATTTAGACCCTTACAATCACTGACATGTTCTGGAACACATATGTTTGACATTCAATGAATTGTCTGGTTCTTCTTTATCGAACTCTTAATTTGTATTAAAAGGTGCTATTAATTGGTGTCTCTTGTCCAACGAGGGATACAAAAAAGAAGAATGTGAGCATTTGTTCTGAAAGAGTAAGCGTCTCACATTCTCATTTTTCCGAAAGAGTAAGCGTTTTCTCTTCCTCAAAGACGACATCCGAACGCGGTTTACGACTAACAAACCTAATACTTCACATAGACTCAATAAATCTTTCTTAAATCCATCTGTTGTAACTTTCTGTCAATCGCCGATAGAAGATAAACAGGAAATTGATAGAGGACGTACGATTACAAACCTGAGATGAGGAACTGATTCTATTCATCAGTTATTGTCTCTTGATATTATATTTTATTATACTATACACAACACTAAAAGTCAAGTAGAAGAACATATTTTAACGAAATAAGGACATTCGAGTGGTTAATTCGCGAATTTCAAATCTATAATTTTGGGTGCATTTTGAAAAAGAACTTACTATACCATTATACTAGAAGTTATCAATCAGGAAACCCGTGTATACTGAATAACGTATACAACTTGCATTAACTGACTACATACTTGATCTAGCACACCAGTAATCAGCCATGGAATGTTCGGCGTGTAAGTGTGGGTCACTAGAGAATTTGTCGCGATGAAACAGAATGAGAGCTGCGTCGATACCAATATCTTTGTCTGGGCGTAATAACAGTCTTTTCACGTATCCACAAATCCTGCAAATTCATAAAGAATACAGGTATGCTTTTACGTTTATGTGAATTTGATTTCAAGCGGTGTGCACTTATCGTTTGTAAAATTAGTGAAGTCGACAAATCACACTCATTTCCAGGGAAATATCGTTGGCCATATTTCTGCGAGATCTACATAAATCTGACCGAGACAAAACTTCACCGTATTTGGAAATATAATCATTATCTTAAAGATGAAAAATAAAATGATTATGAATCGAATCAGATGATGAAAAAACAACAAAAAACATTAAATATACTAAATACTAACTGATAGGAATCCTCCGACTCCATCGCATCCTCACCGGCTGGTTCAGTGTCTGAGATTTTGTCTGGATCAAAAACTTGCAGACGTTTTTCTTCGACTTTGTAGACGTTCAACAAATCTGCTGATGAGTTTTCATCAAACGTTTTATCATAGTATTTACCTTCGCTATTGAAAAATTCTTCCAGGAAAGTATGTCCACAGGTCAAGATTCCTATTTCGTTTTTGTTATTCTCCACAAACATACCAAGAGTAGCACGGAATTGGTTGTAATCGATGCTACGACCAACCTGAACGTGTGCCGTTCCTGGACCGAATTTGAAAGAACCTTCTACAACATGAACTAAAACACGTGTGCGATCTGTTAACAGATACTCCTGGAAGGGCAATTCAGATGCAGGAATCAATTCTCTGTCATTGCTATGCAAGATGACAATGACGTTCAGCTCATACCCTGTATGCCCACCCGGTACTGACGAAATATGGCCTGGCGTTATACCGTTAAGAGAGCTGTGACGTTTCCACAACCTGTCAGAATGTGACTGTATTGTTTCTGCTAAGAGTATATCCTCTTCCTCGGAAATATCGTCTGATGTATTGCCAGGAATAAAATAATCGCTGTTGAAAGCATTTGTTCCAGCAATGATGCTGACAGTGAGAAAGTCCTCTTCAACTTGCTCTAATATATCATCTGAGGAAGCAAACAATATTCTTCTCATCGGGTCTTTTTTTCGGTAAAATGGTTGCAAGTTGACGTCAACTTCGTGTTTTGTAAACAAATACTCCTTTCCCCTCTTGCAAAGAGCGCCATTGAGGTTCCTTTCTGTGTCTTCGCAATATGCTAGTGTGAGGCAATCCGTTACATCTTTTCCGTTGAGCAGAGTCATGATAGCAATACTTTGACACAACAGCGTGATCGCAGACTGATTTTCTGTGAACGTTGCAAGCATAAGAGGAGTGAAACCTTCTATATGACTGTACACAAACTCATACTCAAACCGAAAATGTTTTTTCAGTTCTTTAAGTATCAAGTTTGGTAGCAAAGTCAGTGTTTTGTCGTTCAGATGTCCTTCACCTTTCTCCAGCAACTGTTTGATCAAAGTATCATTACAAGTAAGAACTGCATAATGCATCGGGGTCCAGCCATCATCAAGGATATCGACGTCAGATGAAAGTTCCTGTCTTTTCTGGAGTATTGAAACTATCCACTCTGGTATTTCATCTAGAACTTGAAAAATAAGTAATCTTTGGAACCAGATGAAATTTTCAGTTATACGACTGGCAAACCAGAAACAACATGGAACGAATGTAATGCACTATTCATCAATGTTACTGAGAGGAGTGAATCAATATAAACGTAACCTAAAGCCGTACATAAAGCATAACCCGTTTAAAAAAGAATGTCTATAGTTTTCTGAACAAGTTGTTGCTTTTGTTTTGCATAACCAAAAATGATTAAAAATTGTTATCAATAAACATTCAATATTTATATAACGCGTTTATGAATAGAAGTCATGCGGTCGTTACGGACGCTTCTGGGACGATCGGAAACTAAGCCAGCAGTATGCACACGTGCATAGAGGTGGTTACTTGTACACGGGGCTACGCCAAACAGCCGTGCGACAGAGTTTGGCTAAAACTATTCATCAGCATTGCTCTACCTTTAAGCGTGCCATTTCGGCCAATGGCGAAATCAAAATGCCAACGCGGAAAATTAAACTGGCTGAACTTAGAGTATCCGTTAAAATTATTCGTTTGGAAAATCCAGTTTGGATTAATCAAGCCGCGTGGTTTTGACTAACGAAGCTCACAAAGTCAGACAATGACATCGTCACGCTTGGCTAATTTTAGGGCAGGTTGTCGAGAAGGAACATTCATGATGCAAAACCTGACCAGATATTCAATTATTTCATAACGGCTCAGGTGTACTTGCAAGGGGGTAGGGTTGGCTTTGTGCGTTTCTGTTCTTGTGAGTATATCTTTTGGATTTTACTTGACGTTCACATTTTATGGAGCAATTCCTCTACGAATATATTTTGTGGGGCGCTTCCCTCTTGGTAAGTGACATAATGACTTCGGAAAAGTTGACGGGAGGGGATTTAATGAGCGAACCACTGTGATTAATTTTCCCTTTTCAAGTGTAATAGTAACCTAAAAATACAGAAACATATTTGCGGATTATCGTATTTAATCTGATTGAAAATCTTATTTTTGTGTATTATTTGATGAAAATAAGAAATAAAATGCAATCATGCAATCATATGTCTATGTATTTGGCAAAAGTAGTTCGAGCAACATTTTCATGCGTTCAAAGGTCAACGTTTCCATACTTATGCTAGTATGGTTAATATTTTTATCTGGTAATAATTCTATCGAAGATTTGTTTGACACCAAACACAATGAACTTGACGAGGAAAGGAGAGAGAAAAGATGTCAAACCTTTGATTCAACTATGGCTCAGTACGGTTGTGAGACGACATATTCATAAGTCGGCCATATGGTAGATTCATGTTTTGTCATAAGGACATTCAGTTAATTGATTTTTGAGAATGGAAGACAGTTTGTCGATTACAATGACGATCAAAATTGTTCACAAAGATAAAATTGATAAGACATCCGATAGGTTCAAAAAGGTGAATATTGAACTGGTTACCAATGACATCGGCAAGTACTTCTATCAAGTGATATCTACACATTGCACAGTTTCTATACCATTATTGCAAATAAAAAAAACATACGTACCTTCGTATGTTCCGCTTTCCTGTCCCTGACGTCCATTGTTGAACCAGGAATCGAAGTTGAAAAGACCTGATCGGTATTCTTTGTACTGCAGCAAAGTTCTTTGAGGAAGGATAATGTCATTCAAGCATTGACAAAAATCTTTTGGGTTATATCTCCCCAGAATCCAGAGCAAACCATACATCTGATAAGTACAGACCATTTTGTACTTTGAAAGGAAAGGAGACACAAAGAACAGTTTCCTTGTCGGGTCTCTGTCCTTAAAGGAAGCTCGGAACTACAAATCGAAGAAAATCAACTTCTATAAGGAATAGAAATATATATATATATATATATATCACATTCAAATCCTTATCGAGATACGTGAAAGAAATTTCAATATACAACTGCTTTGACGTCAAGGGATATGTTATTCCTTTAATTAAAACGTTGCACAGACCACGAATTGGGATTATCGTGGACGATTAAAACGAGTAACATGTTATTGAACAAATATCGCTGTTTACTTTATTTATATTGAATGTCCTAACAAAGAAAACAACTATTTATTTTGTGAACTCGTCATTCCTTTTGGAAAATTTGCTGATGTTGCAATTAGATCTCCAATCTAGGAACGAAAATGCGGATAAGTAGCTTATAATACGGAAAACTTAACTCAAAGATGTTCGGTAACCATAGTCAGTTCAATATAATAGTTCTTATAACACTACCATTAGAGTATATTAGAGTGTGCTGTTTCGATGACTATACGGTCACTTTCATCAGGCAAATGACCCGTTGGGAGCGCACTAGCACTGACGTACATAGTGTACAAAATGATAAAGAATATATCACCTTCTTTGATGTACTATACACATATGTACACTAAGCTCGAAAATAGTGTGACAAGATGGTAAATAAGTTATAGAGTAAAAAAAGGAACCAGATGGTTACAATGTACTGTACTCAATTCAGCTACGTTCTGTTTCACACTTGGTCAAAGCTGTGCTAGAGTCTGTGGCCCCCTCGTCCCTATTTAGTATTTGTCCTCCGCGACGGTTAAGGAAGACACATCGTACACCAGCACTAGTACGCTCCACACTGGTCAGTCATCTGATGAAAGTGACCGAGAAATCATCCAAACTTCACACTAAAATCTTTCCTGTTCTATTGGCATTACCAACCCGCAGATTATTTTTTTTTAATTCAATCATCTTCTGCATATTATGTTTACATGTCAAAATAGATTTGGACAAATACTGACAAGCAATATAGCGATAAATACTAGTTGATGAATGTGTTTCCGTGATTTTTTTTAAAGTCCTTATTTTTTAACAATCCTTTACATTATATATAACCTAGAATTTCCCTCTCCTGATATTAGACAATCATTTATTGACTGTATCTAAATGTCTTCTGATTTCAAATATTGGTTTGTGTTTTATCCGTTTGGTTAATGGGACATATTTGCTTATAACCTAACTATTCGTTTGTTTGTCTGTTGGATCCGTGATGTAATACGGTGTTCTCAGTTGAGAACCTGACATTTCTTATTTGAACTGAACAATTTACATGGTTTTAGACTTCGATAAAGCGGAAGACGCTTACTCTTTCGCAACACCTGATTTATCCTTTCAGTATTTTTTTCAGTAAATATTTGTTTTCGTCATAGTTTGGCCTAGTTTTATTAAATATGAGCTCGGAATATGAATTTGTTGACATAATGGTATTTTCTCGTTTTTTTTCTTATGCATGATCATTTTTTTTTATTTACTCAATGTTTCGGATATTATTTGCTCTTCGTTTTGTTTCCACATATGAGTTGTGTTTTGTTGCAGTTGATACCTGGTTCAAATGTATTTGTTTTAGTAGTCATTTTACCTGTGTTGAGGGTACGTAAACTGTTCTTGTTGATAAATCGACTCTCTCCATATTGACAGTGCGGACACCTAGCTGGTCAGGTTCTTCTTTTCAAACCAGATATGAAAGCGAATATATATATATATATATTCATAAGGGAACAAGTGAATTGGTGAAATATTTTAATATCTTAATCTATTTTTTTATAAACTGTTATCCAACAGAAAAAGCTAGGATTTTTTTCCTATTATGTCAATTCAGTTTTAATAGAACTCTTCGTGCTCAATATTAGGAAGGCCTATGATAGGTAAATGTTTATACATACCTTCTTGCTGTTGGTGTGGAGTAGACAAGCCTGCAGTGTCGACACCTTCTAATCTTTGTATATATTCCCGCAAAATGTTGTCTTTTGACGGGTCAACACTCTCTATTACGGTATGGCAGCTTTCATTTCGATCATCTAAATCGAATCCAGATTGCATAAGGAACGACGAGGTTCTTTTCATGCCTAGTGCAGTCGCAGTGTGCAGAGGATAGTATTTGGCATGTTTTCGAAGACCTTCGTCATCGGACAGTGCTATTGCCCGCAGTAATCGAATATTTCCATGTTGTGTAGCGTGTTGTACGGAAATTTCTTCCATGGGCTGAATAAGAGTAGCAACACAAGCAGTTTTATATACAGAGACGCAAAAGTAATAACATATATAGATTTTTCGTTTTACGTTTTACGATGTCATGGATCAAATTATAGTTTTTATTATAATAATGTTATAATTACAATGCAAACAAGACGTGACACAGACATTCATATTGCATAAGTACCAAATTCAACGCTCAAAATCTTTCAAACCATTTAGGTTAAATGCTTTCGCTGCTGAATGGTCGCTGGGATTCGTATCTTTTTCTTAATTAGTCCTAGATATTCGCATGACTTTCTTGCTAATGTTGCGATTGCTAACATACGTACACCTGTCTGTCACACAACGTCATACTTCCGAAACTGAAGAACCGAAATCAAGAAAAATCTTGAACATCTGTAGAATCATGTTCCATGTTATAAGTAAAAAAGTTAGTTCATAACAATTTCGTACATGTAGGATTGTATATCGCCGACTCATGGTCCTTTGGTAGGGATTTTCCGATAATAATTTTTTTATTTGAATATTTTCATTTGCTCAAGCTTTTATATTGATATATAGTGTTTAGCTCAGACAGAATATTTCACTTTCAATCAATGTTATGGAAAAAAATAAGATCACATGATAGGAGTCTGCCTTTTACACTATTGTTTACATATAGGACATGGTCAGTCGAAGTAGCACTTTGACATCATATGTTCCACGTATCCGGTTATTTCATTAAATTTCTCGCTAATAAGTATTTCAGCGCGATCTAGGTGGTAGTGCTATGTAAATTATGATATTACTGAATTTAACGATTATCCAAATCCTTTTACGGGAAATTGCATTAACGTTGTATTATATTGTGCTATCATGTTGTCACGAGAACTCATTACAATTCGGATTTAAAGCAATGTCAACTTTCATTGTCGCATTCATTTGTGATGTCATGTATTTACGAGAATTCATTACAGTTCTAATTTTAAACAACACAACTTTTCATTGTTGTATCCCTTTGTGCTATCGTGTATTTATGAGAATTCATTACAGTTCTAATTTTAAACAATACAAACTTTCATTGTTGTATCCCTTTGTGCTATCGTGTATTTACGAGAATTCATTACAGTTCTAATTTTAAACAATACAAACTTTCATGGTTGTATCCCTTTGTGCTATCGTGTATTTATGAGAATTCATTACAGTTCTAATTTTAAACAATACAAACTTTCATTGTTGTATCCCTTTGTGCTATCGTGTATTTATGAGAATTCATTACAGTTCTAATTTTAAACAATACAACCTTTCATTGTTGTATCCCTTTGTGCTATCATGTATTTATGAGAATTCATTACAGTTCTAATTTTAAACAATACAACCTTTCATTGTTGTATCCCTTTGTGCTATCGTGTATTTACGAGAATTCATTACAGTTCTAATTTTAAACAATACAACCTTTCATGGTTGTATTCCTTTGTGCTATTGTGTATTTACGAGAATTCATTACAGTTCTAATTTTAAACAATACAACCTTTCATGGTTGTATCCCTTTGTGCTATCGTGTATTTACGAGAATTCATTACAGTTCTAATTTTAAACAATACAACCTTTCATGGTTGTATTCCTTTGTGCTATCGTGTATTTACGAGAATTCATTACAGTTCTAATTTTAAACAATACAACCTTTCATGGTTGTATTCCTTTGTGCTATCGTGTATTTACGAGAATTCATTACAGTTCTAATGCCATATTCGTTAGAGATCATTACAATTCTTGTCAAATCAATTTGTTATAGGGTATTCACCGTAATTAATTTCAAATTTGAACCATGTCAAAGTATCAAAAATTTAACTTACATCTGGCATCTCACTGCTTGGCGGCTTCGTCAGTCCTTTAAAAAGAGTAATTCTATTTTATTTCTTAATAACGACAGTAAAATTACTGAGTTAAATTATTGAGTTTACTCAATGCTATTTTATCTTGACTTTGTTTAAGTCATTGTTTTTTATGAAAGAAAACAACTTGCGTAATTACCATTAGTTCGAGGAGGGGAAGGTGGATGTTTAGCTAGGGATGGCTCTTTTGGTGTTTGGTCTCCAAATGGATACCTATCGGTCACGTTTCTTTGTTTTCCATCGGTGAGGAGTTCTATCAGGAGGAAACAGGTGTGTGATATATTTACGTAGTTATGTTGCATATATAATGAAGGTTTTTATGTTCATTTGATATATAGTACTTAGATATTATCATACCAGGTATTGGTCGTGAAAATCACAGAAAATGTCATTAAAATGGTAATGTTCACAAAAAAATGTGAATGTTTGTAAGAACTATGTCATTTCAGAGATATTTTTCTTTCATTTCTTTTAATGGACACTTCGCCGGAAGCAAAGCAAATAGAAATATTCCTCTTGAATTCAAAATATGCATGTAAGTTATCAAATTGCACAGCAATAGCTGTGCTACAAACCTGCCATGCAAGACTGATCTTGATAAGTAACTCTCCCGACAGTTTGTGTCATTGCATCTTCCACCTTCACATTGCTTTTTTGCCTAAGTCTCCAGCTTCTGTCTTCCTCATTTACTTCGTCGTCAAGAGATCGGCGAACGCCGTGACGTTCGACTGGACACGCATTGGATTAAAAAGGATGTTAGAAAATCCAATAAATGTTCTTGTTAGTGATATAATGCATACAAATTAACACTTGTTTGAAACTAAAATTTTATAATGGATAAAACGAGACAATATGCATTATCTCCTTTTTGCTTAATTTGCAAAGGGCGATGTCAGTAGTCGCACACTGCGCATGTGCATTGAAACCACAAAATAGGTTGCACATGTATAGAAGACTATATATTATAACTTACAAATTCACTTTCGTCGGACCAAAGCATCCAGAAATTGTTTGCCCAAACGTCATTATTTGGAAGCATGGAAGTGGGTGGTTGTGATTCATCAACATATGTAATCGCATTAGATGGAACAACACGGCGTCTAATGTCATTAATGGTAAGTAATCGAACTCGTCCACAGTATGAAGGACGACAAATAATTCTCGAAATAAATGGTTGTGTCCGTTATTTTTAGTACTAAACAAAAACGAAATGAATATCGGAAGGTATCCTTAAGCAAATCTTTAAAAAGGAATTGTTTTTTTAAAAAAAGAATGTTTGCAAAATGAAAATCCGGAAGACCAATAAAACATCCGTTTATATTGAATACGGTAAATTTCATATCGTACAAAGGAACACACGGGTTATTCTGGAAGAAATGGATATTGTGGCCCTGGACAAACTGTTCGTAAAACTTGTAACCAAAAGAAACGACAGGAAATTCTCAAAACAAAGAACACGCACATTGCTTCGAAAAATAGACTTAACAGCTGAATTGTGCACAGATTTCGACGTGAATTAACATGTTTTCCATTGACATCATCAGGATATATAATACCCTTTCAGTTGCATATTTTCTTATTTCCACTGCTTAATTTATTCCTATGATCAATGGAATCATTCGGGCTACTTCTGGTGTTTCTCAAAATTTTCAAAAATCGTAATTAAGACAAAAATTTATGAGAACGGACACCTTAAAATATTATCTATAGAGGTATATTCGAAAATCAGTTTGAATTTATTTTCTAAAACAAAACGTATAAGGAAATATGGATGTTTATACCTTGCAAACAGTTGATTGACCTTACTTTTTACTTCACTAAGACATAAAAAACTAGCATATCAACTCAATCCTAATTCCATCTCTAATTAGATGAAACGAAGTAATGTCACGTCCCAAATGACAACAATCTTTACAGGGAAATCACCAAGCATACTTAGATCGACTTAAACTTGCAACTTTATAAGAAATTAAAAGGTGTTCAAATGAGACCTGAGGGCTATAAAGCTTCATCAATTAAGATAGATCTTTCAGTTTGTTTTGCTAACATAAATATGCTTATGAAATAAAATGCTTTTAATGGGTACGACAGTATTGGTCTTAAATTCTGACTATTGCATGTTTACCGTGATGAAAGAATTCATTGTTACCCGCTGTTGAAGGTAAATTTGGTGGTTCAATATCTTTGTCGTCGGGAAAATCTGTGAAAGAAAATGAGCTTTACATAGGAGGATAAGCTTACGTTTTTTTAACATTGATGGTTTCCTTCCCTTCATATCCATTCTATCCAGCACACGATTAACTGGCTCCTGGCTCTCTTTGTCAGTATCAGAAGAGTCTTCATTATCTTCAGTTACATATAATATTCAAATGATATAATGATAGCATTTAGTCATAGCCACAAGAGGGGGCAAAAGGAAGGTTGTGTTATGTTATTATTATCAATATTCCGTTTATTCTCTTGAAAAAAAAAGAAAGACAAAAGAAGAAAATATGAAGCGATTCCAATAATGTATATGAATGAATTTGATTCAGTCCTTTTGGCAATTACTTTATAATCACAGTGTACTATCATGTTGGGTCCGAAACAATCCAATGAGACAACATTTGTAAGTAATATAAACTATTATGGGGTGAATGTTTTTTTTATATTTCCGTAATTTGACCAAACCTTTCCCTTTCTTGTAATCACGTTCTTTTTTGTCCCCGAAGGAATCTCTTGTCCTCTTTCCTTCGCTTGCCATAATCTTCCTTTCACGTTTAGGTTTATTTTTCTCTTTGCCGTCGTCTGATGAAGACCAGCCCAAACCTGTCACTGCAAATACGTCCTTATGGTCATAATTAAACACATTTAGAAACTTACATTGATAATCCAACAATTGATTGCTGGGCTATTGGTAAAGTGGATATTCATACTTTCATGACAACAGAATAACAAAACATTGAATAAATACAATATGATTTTCCACAATAGATAATAATAAACAGTCCTCGAAGTGCAAATTCGGAGAGCCAACAATTATGCAAAACTCAAAATGTTGAAAATCACTTGGATTTAAGGTTCGTGAATTGTTACTCATCAAATTTTTGCGGTCCAGTTACAAACACCCCGAGAACCTCGTACTGTACCTGAATTACCAATAAAACCTCCAATCTTTCTCAGGCCACGATAGCCCATTTTCTAGCACCTTTTAAACAGATAGATGTACAAGTATTTAGGTCTGTCACAGTAATTATGCACTTGTTTTATTTAATCAAATAATGGCAATATATTAGGCCAATATGTTTGTTTAAAGTTAACACCTGGAAAACAGTCTGCCAATTCAAATAATGTTAATGAACGAATTTGGTTCAGTCCTTTTGACAATTGCTTTATAATCACGGTGTAATATTATGTTGGATCCGCAAACAATCCAATGAGACAACATTTGAAAGTAATATAAACTATTATGGGGTGAAGGTTTTTTTTTATATTTCCGTAATTTGACCAAACCTTTCCCTTTCTTGTAATCACGTTCTTCTTTGTCCCGTCCCCAGAATGGTTCCCTTGTCCTCTTTCCTTCGCTTGCCATCATCTTCCTTTCACGTTTAGGTTTATTTTTCTCTTTGCCGTCGTCTGATGAAGACCAGCCCAAACCTGTCACTGCAAATACGTCCTTATGGTCATAATCAAACACATTTAGAAACTTACATTGATAATCCAACAATTGATTGCTGGGCTATTGGTAAAATGGATATTCATACTTTCATGACAACAGAATAAGAAAACGTTGAATGAATACAATATTATTTTCCACAATAGATAATAATAAACAGTCCTCGAAGTGCAAATTCGGAGAGCCAACAATTATGCAAAGCTCAAAATGTTGAAAATCAATTGGATTTAAGGTTCGTGAATTGTTACTCATCGAATTTTTGCGGTCCAGTTACAAACACCCCGAGAACCTCGTACTGTACCTGAATTACCAACAAAACCTCCAATCTTTCTCAGGCCACGAACTGCCCATTTTCTAGCACCTTTGGATACAGATAGATGTACAATTATTTAGGTCTGTCACAGTAATTATGCACTTGTTTTTTTTAATCAAATAATGGCAATATATTAGGCCAATATGTTTGTTTAAAGTTAACACCTGGAAAACAGTCTGCCAATTCAAATAATGTTAATGAACGAATTTGATTCAGTCCTTTTGACAATTACTTGATAATCACTGTGTAATATTATGTTGGATCCGCAAACAATCCAATGAGACAATATGTGTAAGTGATATAAACTATTATGGGGTGAATTGTTTTTTATATTTCCGTAATTTGACCAAACCTTTCCCTTTCTTGTAATCACGTTCTTTTTTGTCCCGTCCCCAGAATGGTTCCCTTGTCCTCTTTGCTTCGCTTGCCATCATCTTCCTTTCACGTTTAGGTTTATTTTTCTCTTTGCCGTCGTCTGATGAAGACCAGCCCAAACCTGTCACTGCAAATACGTCCTTATGGTCATAATTAAACACATTTAGAAACTTACATTGAGAATCCAACAATTGATTGCTGGGCTATTGATAAAGTGGATATTCATACTTTCATGACAACAGAATAACAAAACATTGAATGAATACAATATTATTTTTTCACAATAGATAATAATAAACAGTCCTCGAAGTGCAAATTCGGAGAGCCAACAATTATGCTAAGCTCAAAATGTTGAAAATCAATTGGATTTAAGGTTCGTAAATTGTTATTCATCGAATTTTTGCGGTCCAGTTACAAACACCCCGATAACCTCGTACTGTACCTGAATTACCAACAAAACCTCCAATCTTTCTCAGGCCACGAACTGCCCATTTTCTGGCACCTTTTAAACAGATAGATGTACAAGTATTTAGGTCTGTCACAGTAATTATGCACTTGTTTTAATCAATCAATATATTAGGCCAATATGTTTGTTTAAAGTTAACACCTGGAAACAGTCTGCCAATTCAAATAATGTTAATGAACGAATTTGATTCAGTCCTTTTGACAATTACTTTATAATCACTGTGTAATATTATGTTGGATCCGCAAACAATCCAATGAGAAAATATGTGTAAGTGATATAAACTATTATGGGGTGAATTGTTTTTTATATTTCCGTAATTTGACCAAACCTTTCCCTTTCTTGTAATCACGTTCTTTTTTGTCCCGTCCCCAGAATGGTTCCCTTGTCCTCTTTCCTTCGCTTGCCATCATCTTCCTTTCACGTTTAGGTTTATTTTTCTCTTTGCCGGCGTCTGATGAAGACCAACCCAAACCTGTCACTGCAAATACGTCCTTATGGTCATAATCAAACACATTTAGAAACTTACATTGATAATCCAACAATTGATTGCTGGGCTATTGTAAAGTGGATATTCATACTTTCATGACAACAGAATAAGAAAACGTTGAATGAATACAATATGATTTTTTCACAATAGATAATAATAAACAGTCCTCGAAGTGCAAATTCGGAGAGCCAACAATTATGCAAAACTCAAAATGTTGAAAATCATTTGGATTTAAGGTTCGTGAATTGTTACTCATCGAATTTTTGCGGTCAAGTTACAAACACCCCGAGAACCTCGTACTGTACCTGAATTACCAACAAAACCTCCAATCTTTCTCAGGCCACGAACTGCCCATTTTCTAGCACCTTTGGATACAGATAGATGTACAAGTATTTAGGTCTGTCACAGTAATTATGCAATTGTTTTATTTAATCAAATAAGGGCAATATATTAAGCCAATATGTTTCTTTAAATTTAACACCTGGAAAACAGTCTCCAAGATAAATATGGATACCAAGACCCTAAAATGTTCTTTTACTTCTTAAGAAGCATGTTTAGTGGGGCAAATCAAAAGGTTTTTGAATTTTCACACGTTGAAGAAGTTTTTAATTCTATAAAATGACATACAAAGATACACTAAAGATACAAAAAGTCAGTCTTGACAGTTGCAGTTCCTACATCAAAAATTTAATCGAAATTCACCAATGTAATGGTAGTTTCATACCTGAACATCTTCTCTTCATTACAATCTTACCCGGTCGATGTCGTCCTTGTTTTCTTCTCATATACAGAGCGACGTTTCCAACTGCATAAATACGAGATTGAAAAATGAATATAAAACACACCCAAGTAAACAAAAATATATGCAAACAGCTCTAATTAGATGAAACGGAGTAATGTCACGTCCCAAATGACAATAATCTTTACAGGGAAATCACCAAGCATACTTAGATCGATTTAAACCTGCAACTTTATAAGAAATTAAAAGGTGTTCAAATGAGACCCTAGGACTATAAAGCTTCATCAATTAAGATAGATCTTTCAGTTTGATTTGCTAACATAAATATGCTTATGAAATAAAATGCTTTTAATGGGTACGACAGTATTGGTCTTAAATTCTGATTATCGCATGTTTTACCGTGATGAAAGAATTCATTGCTACCCGCTGATGAAGGCAAATTTTGTAGTTCAATATCTTTGTCTTCGCGAAAATCTGTGAAAGAAAATGAGCTTTATATAAGAGAATAAGCTTACGTTTTTTTAACATTGATGGTTTCCTTCCCTTCATATCCATTCTATCCAGCACACGATTAACTGGCTCCTGGCTCTCTTTGTCAGTATCAGAAGAGTCTTCGTTATCTTCAGTTACATATAATATTCAAAGGTTATAATGTTAGCATTTAGTAATAGCCACAAGAGTGGGCAAAATTAATGTTGTGTTATGTTATTATTATCAATATTCCGTTTATTCTCTTAAAAAAAAAGAAAAAGAAGAAAATATGGAGCGATTCCAACAATGTAAATAAATGAATTCGATTCAGTCCTTTTGGCAACTACTTTTTAACCACAGTGAAATATTATGTTGGGTCCGAAACAATCCAATGAGACAACATTTGTAAGTAATATAAACTATTATGGGGTGAATGTTTTTTTATATTTCTGTAATTTGAGCAAACCTTTCCCTTTCTTGTAATCACGTTCTTTTTTGTCCCGTCCCCAGAATGGTTCCCTTGTCCTCTTTCCTTCGCTTGCCATAATCTTCCTTTCACGTTTAGGTTTATTTTTCTCTTTGCCGGCGTCTGATGAAGACCAACCCAAACCTGTCACTGCAAATACGTCCTTATGGTCATAATCAAACACATTTTGAAATTTACATTGAGAATAAAAAAAACCCTGGCATATCAACTCAATCCTAATTCCATCTCTAATTAGATGAAACGAAGTAATGTCACCTCCCAAATGACAATAATGTTTACAGGGAAATCACCAAGCATACTTAGATCGATTTAAACCTGCAACTTTATAAGAAATTAAAAGGTGTTCAAATGAGACCCTAGGACTATAAAGCTTCATCAATTAAGATAGATCTTTCAGTTTGTTTTGCTAACATAAATATGCTTATGAAATAAAATGCTTTTCATGGATACGACAGTATTGGTCTTAACTTCTGAATATTGCATGTTTCACCATGATGAAAGAATTCATTGTTACCCGCTGTTGAAGGTAAATTTGGTGGTTCAATATCTTTGTCGTCGCGAAAATCTGTGAAAGAAAATGAGCTTTACATAGGAGGATAAGCTTACGTTTTTTTAACATTGATGGTTTCCTTCCCTTCATATCCATTCTATCCAGCACACGATTAACTGGCTCCTGGCTCTCTTTGTCAGTATCAGAAGAGTCTTCGTTATCTTCAGTTACATATAATATTCAAAGGTTATAATGTTAGCATTTAGTAATAGCCACAAGAGGGGGCAAAAGGAAGGTTGTGTTATGTTATTATTATCAATATTCCGTTTATTTTCTTAATCAAAAAAGAAAAAGAAGAAAATATGGAGCGATTCCAACAATGTAAATGAATGAATTCGATTCAGTCCTTTTGGCAACTACTTTATAATCACAGTGTAATATCATGTTGAGTTTAGTATTAATGGTATGTTCGTGAATATAACATTGCAAGTATCTTATATCACCCGCTCAGGATTTTAGGCTGTTATCGTATAGCTTTGATAGTTCGGCATAAGCATATTACTAGCAATGAAAACTTACATGATCATCAATATATCAAGCAACGGATAATATATTGATAGTTTCTCCGATATGCTTGTGTGTAAATAAAAGTTACCTGATGCTGAGAATGGCGGCTTTGAACCTGCAAGCAATTCGTAATTCTATTAAAAAGCAAATTGAGTATTATAAACTGGTCACAGAATTATTGATATACTGTCATTAATTACTAATTTCATATGTTCATCACAGTACAAAGGGTTTGTGGTACCCTATTAAAATCAATGAATAGACAACATGTTCCGACTAAACAAAATAAATTTAGTCATTTTCACAACGCCGTGATATAAATAAAACATTTTCTTTGTCAGCTGTCGTATCATTGCATTTCATAAAGCAATCACGATATCAACATTGTTTCTCTATGCTACTAACGACTAATGTTACCTGTACATATGATAACCAGAAAAATGTTTACCTGATCGTTTAACTGACGTTACATTGCGATAATTGATCTTTTGCATTTTCATTTGACTGAACGTAACATGGTGCCTGTAAAATAATAAATGATTTTCATATTTATTGAATTTAGTTAAAGTGATGACTTGTTATTATGATGAAGTAAACAGCAGCAATTTAAACGATGCGGTTAATCACGCCGTATTTATTTATTGAAATAAACTATCGATACGTTAAAGAAAATAAGAATCGATAAAACGATACCAAATATTGTTTTCCGTGGGTAATGCAGTTAATAGCTATGGAAAGAACGATTTATTTTAATCGCACATACTAAATATTTCCAATACAAAACAAGTGTAAAGTAGCTTTCTTGTGTTTTGAATAAAGTACTTAATATATGTATAAATATAATAGTAGTAATAATTATATAACAGACCTAATCCTATGGAATCATACTATTCATTTTAAATGAGCACCTACCATATGTTATTGACAAGAACATGGGCTCGAGGTTTGCCTTTGCTATGATTTCTAGTGAGCTTATCATTGCTAACTTGATCAAACTCTTCCCAGGTTTTTTCATGTTTGTTTTTCCAATACCATCGGAGTTTGCTAGTTTCCGGCGTGCACGCATGTATAACTGGAAATTGTAAGACACTTTATGAGTATAAGCCTATTGGAACGAACGGCACAAACATAGTATTGCTCAATTTGAAAAAGACGCACCCTGACCAATACATTAACATCTGATCGCCCAATCCGCCAGGAGTTATAAGAATTGTTTAACGGATCTGGCATTTAAAAACAAGACAGAAAGCAAGAGCGATATCAGATCCATAGCGCAAGGAAGACGTGTGGATATATATACCCTTATAGAGCAATCCAGATGGTGAACAAAAGAAATTCGGGTAGCACAAAAAAGGCCAAGAAAGGAAGCACAAAGGAAAAGGGCATATCTTCATACATCGAAGCCCTATGAGTAACTGCAGTGAAAGCATTACAACAGTAATGAAACTGCATTAGATATTACGAAATGACATGGTCGACAGGCCCTTACAGATCATTCCCCACAGCAACATCCATTCACTGACTTGGTAAACTCTAAAGTAGCCAGCAGAGAAAAAATCGTATCAGGTGGTTAGTCAAGGATACCACTTGGATACGTTCAGCGGACCAGTGCTAAACCGGGACGACAAGATTACACACTTGCACACATTTATTTGATTTCAGAATATTTTATTGTCTTGGTGGTATTGACAATAGGAATTGGACAACAGGCAGAGCCTATGAAAGCCCTCTCCTTACAGTACATAAACAAATATACAGACATCAATCAAAATTAAAAAAAAAAACAGATAATAATAATATTAGGAATAAAAATGTAGAAGATAGATTCAAATGGATGATTATATAACAGAAATGCAAAATAGGCATCACCATCATTTGTATTATTGAGTTCCAGAGCAGTAACATAAACTAAAAAGTACAATTAGGTATCACAAGATATTACAAGACTTGGTCAAAATATGTCCATTTATGGTGGGACAGGCTGCAGGTTCAAACAGTCCATTTGCACATAATCCTGAGCTGAGTCCCAAAAATGGACAGGCGGATCCACAATTGAGACATCAAATACAAATGAAAGATAGAAAAGATAGAAGTATAGAATGGGATGTACATTTGCTAAAACAGGCGACCAGTGTCAGTTATGAATCTCTGAACTATATCAAGAATAAATTTATTCATGTTTGCATTAAGTATAGGAGAACCTTTCAGAAATGTATCAATTGTAGGAGGTATAGAATCACTAAGGTCAGAAATGGAATTAAAGAGGAGTTGTCTCTGGTTAGTAAAGAAGGGACAGTGGAAAAAGAAGTGGGCACAATCTTCAACTGGGTGGCCACAGTTACAGGCAGGGTTATCTTTAGGGTGGGAATTGAATAAATCAAAATTCAGATTACTTGCAGAGTTTCTTAGTTGACATAAAATTATGTTAGCTTTTCTTTGTCCTTTATATTTGAAAGTATCATTACAGTGGAAAGGAGGAATGGTAGCTTGCTGTGATAAAAAAGTTTTTTTTATCGCATAAATAGAAGTTAATGAGGGATACAGACAAGATGGGCCATTCCATTTATTCATGAGTTTTGGAAAGAAGCTAGTGCTATATTGACAAGTTCTTGTATGGGGCACATCAAACAATATATTGTGTCGAAGTGGATAAGGAGCAGTATTATTGTTTATAAAAGGTTGGATAGAATCAAATACATGAGGAGGGCATCTGTTATTTAAAATCTTAAAAAAATGGATATTTTGATGTAAGTGTCTTCTTTTAGCTAAGGGTATTAATCCAGACTCATTATATAGAATTACATGACTGATGCCCCGTCTTAGGCCAGTAATAATGTGAATTGCCTCTAGTTGAATTGATTCTAAGATGTTGCATTCCCTTTCTGTGCAATTAGCCCAAACAATATCAGCATATACACATTTATGACTAAGTGACACAGTGTAGCAGAATAAAGTATATTGTAACCAATACCTTACGATATAACAGATTGCATTACATAATAACTTCTTAAAGAAAATATAAATATCCTTACCTTGTTTTGCCTCTAGTTTTTCAATTTGTAGACGTAGTGCTTCTGTAATACAATTTTAATGACGTATATGTTTATTCATGGATATGTCATTTGCATGTATTTTTCACAGCCGTTATATAAATGATGTGTAATAAATTAGATCAGCAAGGACCCCGCAATGTGGCTGGAAATCCTCCCACCAACCTACCTTAGACCATCCAACTCCCACCCCCACACAAGAAGCATTGAATGAGGCTTGCATCTGATTAGCCAGAGCAAATTTTTGACCATCAAAACTGTAAAGCATTCCTGAGCAAACGCTTTCCGTAAGGAAGTACTGTTTGACGTTTGTCATTTAATTTCACCTTCAGATATATTGATGCCTTTGAATAACATGGAAATTATTTACTACGTCCATCGTATATATCCATCAGGACTGGAAATCACGACAGACTCTTCTACATCAGCCTCTTATCTCTAATTTCTCCTACAACGAAACCAACATTTGGATGGATAGCAATGGAAAGCAATATATTTGCATCTCCAATCTATGATATTTACATGCCACAGTTGATTTAATATTCAAGGGCTTGTTCCAAATATCACCATTTTCGTTCGAGAGGTCGTCAAATGACTGACAAACTGGTAACAGAAGGGTTCAAAAGGTGCAGGTTGATGAAAATTATAGGAGAGTTTTATGGTTACCATAGTGACCTCATTGAGAAATATTCTATATTTTTGTGCGATATGAAGCTGGACATATTTGCTGCTCGTTTGTTTGCCTGTTGATTCCGTTTTTTTACACCTTGTTCTCTTTTAAGGACGTGTCATTACTTTCTTGGATTGACCTCGGTTTATATAGCGGGTGTCGTCTAAGAAGCAGAAGACGCTTACTCTCCCGAAACACCTGGTTTTATTATCTTTGTACTTTTGCAGGAGTCTCCGTGTAGATCTTTTGTTGCCACGTTGGTATTTTTCATTTTTTCACACAGAAACTGATGTTTTATAAACACGTATAGTGCCCTTCGAAGCTGAAAAAGCAATACAATGCATGCATTTTCAATAAGGAAGTACTGTTTGGCGTTTGAGCCTGATCTGCCCCAGAAAACTTTTCTTATACGAAAACAAAAGACTTGACGAACAGAGAGACGGGCATCGTGATTACCATATAGCATCCACACTTTAATGCGGGGCTCTAATAATAGCATTACGATTTTCAGAAGGTTATAGACTTCTCGATATTTCCATTATCGAGCCCCAATCCTCCCGCCATTGTTGTTTTAGGTCCACCAATTATACAAAACTAATTCCCCTTAAACCAGAAATGATTCAGACCAAAATGAAATTATTCCTTCAGGAAGATAACATTTCATAGAATTTGCTTTTTTCATTATTGAGCCTCAAGTGGGAAGAGACCCGTCGTGTATACAAAATTGATCACCCTTTATCTAAGAATATTTCGAACTTAATTTCGACAAAATCGAATCAGTTCTACTGGAGCAGCAGGATTTTGAACAACTTTCCCTCTTTTGGCCCTGCCTCACGGACATCTGATGACAGATATTCACCATTTATACTAAAATTGTTCCCATTTCGTAAAGGACGCTTCAGACATCATTTGGTCAAAAACCACTGAGTCGTTCATGCCAGGCAGCGATTTATACAAAAACCTTGACGGTCGAATGACGGTCGTAGCAATACGCGATACGCTCATACTGCCCTCATGATCAGATGAGCTACAAATAGAAAGCCGCTGGAATGGACAGATATAAGTTATACGAATGATACTCTAGGTACATCCACTTATCTCGATCTTTTCCTACAACAAATTCAACATGGACAATTTTCCACTAAACTGTATGATAAGCGTGATGATAGGGATTGACATGTTTGATGCTCGTTCGTTTGCTCATTGGTTCCGTTGTTGTATACTTTGTTATCATTTGAAAACCTGACATTATATATACTTGCTCTCTGGAATACCATCTTTTTGTACTTTTTCTGCTACGACCGTCGTTCTTATTTATATATGTCTAATACATATATACATATGCTGGATTTTAGATATATTTGTGTTTCTTTCTTTCCTAAGTATTGGTACCAATGTTTTATACAGAATACTTGCTAAAACTATAATCAGAGGAGGGTTTGCTCAAAACATGAAAACACAAAAATACGAATACAGTTTTATTGAATTACCATATGCACTTGGTAAGGTTATCAGCGTAGCACTTCCTTGTCCTTGCTTCCCACGTGTGTTTACTGGACCTGTATACAAAAATAGAGTTAATGATGAATATTTTTTGCTATCAATGCCACAACTATTTTTTGTAAATATAAATTGCATGACGTATAAAAGATTATTTATATGTATTGAGTGATGTTATATCAAAACAAGTTTATATATACGTTCTATATGTTTTGTGTGTCATAATAGCGATTCCATGTTTTCCTCTGTTGGACTCCTATTTTATTTGTTTAAATTCTGAATGAGCAAACACTCATTATCAGAGGGCTATGCCCTGGTTTATTGTGATAAAGCATGCACGATGACACGTAAAACTTAACGCAGAACCACTCCTACAACTATGAGATGTTTGGTAAGTTAGTAAGCCTCTAACTGACGTGCATTGTATTATTTTCTATATCTATGCTTTGAGACGCCTCATACTAAATAACAATCTTGAAAATGGTTCCATCTCCAACCATGAAAAGAACATTTATTAATATATAGCTGGTGTTTAACTTACTGACTATAATCTTATCGATTGTCTCATAGAGTCTCAAACCAAATGCATCAGTGATGGAAGAAAATTCTTTGATTTCCGTTTTGTAAGAAAGAACATCTTTATCTGAAAAAAATCATATGATGGAGACTCACAACTCCATAGAAGACTAATATAACATATCGTAACAGTAATTAAGGTAACTAATAAATAATTATCGTTACTTTCTCGGGACATTTACGTTAAAAATGAAGGACTCCCGCGTGATGCTGTCGCATCACACAATGGGGGAATATGCTCTTAAATACAGTCCGTTAGCAATATGGACATCATGTCAATCTTGAAAATTTTGGAGAATTTTACAAAAACTCAATATAATTGATATGATTTAATAATAACGTAAATTTTGTACCTAGCAAATGAATTATGAATATATGTCAATGTTGGTTTTGTTGCTGTGGTATCGGAAAGCCTGAAACAATATATTTACTGCCAGCAAACTAAAGATTTCGTTATTTTCATGTCTGTAAAATTTGGAAGGGATTAAATCGAAATTGTATTTTAATAAAGACAAACTATAAATATAAGCATTAACTTTATATTTGGTTAATGTTGTCGTGGGATAACTATATTTGAACTCGGTAATGTTGATATTACTGAATTGAATAATTGGAGTTGTGAAGTTATTTTTGGACAGCTTATTATTGAGGTTAACGCTGATGATGTATCTTTATTATGCTTTTAAAATGTAATGCAACGGAATTCATTTCCGTACGCAAATGGTCGGATGTATCAACAATACTGGGTGAAATCACAAACTCTCAAATGTTCACCGAACTTTCAATTTTTCAATTGACAATGACTTATATGTAACATATCTTTTACCCTAGTTTAGTCCTGATGACATTGCATTTGAAATGTGTAGTGAACTTTCATGTACTTAATATACTTATGTTCTTTATACTTAGATACCTTTATTTGGATGTCATAACTTAAGCAGAGCCCGACTGACAAGCGGATTGCACAGGTCAACATTATTGACAAATTTGAAACTGCCATTTCTATAGCATTGAAAATACAGTTTGAAAAACAGAGCATCCTGAAAAAAAAATCATGCGTATGAAGCTTTCTCGAAATCATCCCAACAATTTTTAAGGATGGTTCCAATGATGGTAAAAAGCAAATTCCGTACTATTCTGCATCTTTTTAAATGACTTTCAAAAAATAAAGTCAGCCTAAGAAGTTAACTCAGGCTGTCACGTCAGACAAGGACAATGGATAAAAAAAGCTCGCCCATGTTTTCACATTCCATCATTTTAATTAACCACTACTTTGCGTTTAGCATGTTTTTTTTCCGTTATTATTTTTAAAACGAGACTAGAATCATGATGTCCGATGCAATCAGCATCGACATTGGTTGCCTTGAAAAAAATACTTATCTGTCATTTTTATTACTTTACCTTTCCATGTGGTTATCTAGAGCACTTCTGCTATAAATACATACACTAAAATCCGATACCGATATCAACATAAATGAAAAATCCCATGTAATAAATAAATTTATACTTGTACATCAACCTCTCTAGATAGATACAGAGCTTCTGAAATGTTTTTGTTTTGTCTTTGTTTTTGTTTTGCACTTTCACACATTTATGACTAAATGTTGAACACAGCGTAGCAGAATAAAGTATATTGTAACCAATACCTTACGATATAGCAGCTTGCATTACATAATAACTTCTTAAAGAAAATATCATAAATATCCTTACCTTGTTTTGCCCATTGTTCTTTATCATGTTGACGTCGTTGTTCTTCTGTAATACAATTTTAATGACGTATATGTTTCCATGGATAAGTGCTGTGTAATAAACTAGATCAGCAAGGACCCCGCAATGTGGCTGGAAATCCCCCACCAATCTACCTTAGACCATCCAACTCCCACCCCCACCCAAGAAGCATTGAATGAGGCTTGCATCTGATTAGCCAGAGCAAATTTGAGTTATCGCAGGTAAACTGATGTTTCTATTTATAGTAAATGACCTTCACTTTTGACCATCAAAACTGTAAAACATTCCTGAGCAAACGCTTTCCGTAAGGAAGTACTGTTTGACGTTTGTCATTTAATTTCACCTTCAGATATATTGATGCCTTTGAATAACATGGAAATTATTTACTACGTCCATCGTATATATCCATCAGGACTGGAAATCACGACAGACTCTTCTACATCAGCCTCTTATCTCTAATTTCTCCTACAACGAAACCAACATTTGGATGGATAGCAATGGAAAGCAATATATTTGCATCTCCAATCTATGGTATTTACATGCCACAGTTGATTTAATATTCAAGGGCTTGTTCCAAATATCACCATTTTCGTTCGAGAGGTCGTCAAATGACTGACAAACTGGTAACAGAAGGGTTCAAAAGGTGCAGGTTGATGAAAATTATAGGAGAGTTTTATGGTTACCATAGTGACCTCATTGAGAAATATTCTATATTTTTGTGCGATATGAAGCTGGACATATTTGCCTGTTGATTCCGTTTTTTACACCTTGTTCTCTTTTGAGAACGTGTCAGTACTTTCTTGGATTGACCTCGGTTTAAATAGCCGGTGTCGTCTAAAAAGCAGAAGACGCTTACTCTTCCGAAACACCTGGTCTTATTATCCTTGTACTTTTGCAGGAGTCCCCGTGTAGATCTTTCGTTTTTTCAGATATTGTTTAAGCTTCATGGAATTTAAGTTTGAATTATGATTTTGTTGCCACGTTGGCATTTTCCTTTTTTCACACAGAAACTGATTTTTTATTAACACGAATAGTGCCCTTCGAAGCTGAAAAAGCAATCCCATGCATGCATTTTCAATAAGGAAGTACTGTTTGAGCCTGGTCTGCCCAGAAAACTTTTCTTATCATACGGAAACAAAAAACTTGACGAACGGAGAGACGGGCATCGTGATTACCATATGGCACCCACACTTTAATGCGGGGCTCTAATAATAGCATTACGATTTGCAGAACAGTATAGACTTCTGAAGTGTGTTTTATTTATTTATTTTTATTTATTTATTTTTTTTTGTCAGATTGATACGCTAGATTTGTAAATTCCCTGTTAAAACAATACAAATCTGACTGTCAGTTGTTGGTACGACGAAAATGCAACATATGTATTGTTTCTCCCCAAACATTACTATTAAGATATAAGCATGCCTTTTCAGGGAGTACGTGTACCAGGTGTGGGTACTGGGTATTGAGTGTTCAATACTCCATGCAAAAATGTCGCGTTGTATGAAACTTAATGTATTTTTTTAATTGATGTATTGTCATTTTTGTCAATAGTTATTCACTGTGACCAAACTTCAAATCGCTTGTGGAACCAGGAGAGTTGTTAACAAGAGAGTGTGTAATTGAGTTATGAGCAGTTCTTCATAACTGTAGCACAAATGTCTCATTACTCTATGTGATATTTCGTATTTTCTATTTTTCAGCTTCCAGCAATGCAATAGATACCCAATAGTTCAAATTGAATCTCCCATTGAATATTCGGTTTGGAAAATGTACAATCCAACAAACCATATCCCTAAGCTAACAGACGCACATTTGGTTTAATGTAACATAATCTTAAATCAAATCGGCACATACAGATAGCTCTATTCTATTGCGACGTCAGTTCTGTTACATAAAATATCATAAATATCATTGATAACTTACTTCTTCTTATCATAATATTTTTAATGTAAATTGTAAATAGTCTATCTAAACCATTACGATTAAGCTGGAATATGTAGTAGCCGATCTTCAAACATGAGTGATACGCTATTTATAATTCTTATTCTTATACCTGGAAGTGTTTGTTAAAAATAATTAAATAATACATAACTACCTTGATTGATTACAGGCGACGGATTTAAGCTCCGATGCAATTTTTCTGTAGAGAAAAGGAAAATCATCCTTTGAACTGCGTACATAATCATTTGTTTTGATTCATATCCATTACGAAATTACAAAGGAACATGATGTAAATTACTTTATAAACAAAAGACACATATTTTCAGTTCTTATGGTTTTGTACGCTTTCAGATCAATCTTTAAATCATATTTATGTTTATGAACACAAACATCTAAAAATACCGTACATTCAACGAAAATTGACAGATAACGCGTGTACTCGCTCAGGTTATGTTGTATGCGAAGGAACATGATCATTTTTTATGCATTGAAGAATAATTATAACACATAAATGTTAGTACAAGAATCTCAAAACTCGACGATGAAAAAATATTATCAGAGAGGCTACGAACGTGTAATTTCCATAACTTACCTAGCACGCCTCTGAACTTTTTCGTCAGTCCTTTCCGAAATATGAAACGATGAAAAGACAAGATGTAGACATTTGGATACAATGTACGATTGTTTTTAGTAAATTTGATAAACGTTCCTGCTGTGAAGAAAATGTTTGGAAATGAAATGGTCTGCGTCTTTTCTATTTGAAAAATATGACATTACTGTAAAAACAAGCATTTAGACCTTGAATTATAATTCAATTGAGTATAAAAATGATGAAATATTGTTTTTAGTTAACTTCCGAAGGCTGTATCTTTTTAATGTTTACCTGCGAGGCTTTTATCCAAGTTCTTGGAGCGTGCTGCTGCAAAGTAATAAAAATCATAGATAAAAAATACAGATTAGGATACCTATATATTTAAAGTTTAATTGGATAACAAAAAACAAAAGGCTCTGAATAAATATTTCATGTAGATATTTCTGACTCCTGTTTTCGAAGTTAGTGACAATGATTTGCTATTTGGTGTTGCTAGAAACTGACTATTTTGTGATTGAGACTCGTCAGGTCAAAACAGCTTATATTTCATTTTGAATTCGAATACAATATCAATGGTCGTAATCCTGGAACCACACTGACGATCAACTCCAATACCACCCCTGGCCACGATGAATTTCACAGAATATTTGTTCCCCGCACGAACAAGAAAAAATCCAACCCGATTATTATCCAAAAAATCAACCTGTAGCTGAGCATTAGCCATGTTGAAAAAGTTTAAGGATTTAGAAATCAACTGTCTTATATATTCTATCTGCATGGCTTAGATTGAACAATTTCTCTAATCAGCTTTGATTAATAATCAAATTATCTAGTAAGCTTTGATTAATATTCATATTTTCACACTGCAGGACTTTGATAACTATTCACTAACATTTGAATTATTTTATTATTAACTAATAAGGCATCAAACTGTTCATGAAAACAAAGACAATTCATATACACAAGCTTGGATGCTTGGGTGCAATGTTGGAGTTACTTCTAGGTGTGGTTAATTAATTGAAACAAATTATAGCCCACAGGTAAAGTGGTGGTGAAAACTACCTGTACCTATGATATTTTCAAATGTGGGCTAAGTAGGAATAAACCGGTTAACCATGAGGTAGCAGTTCGTTTTCCAGCACATGTACGTGTCATCCCAACACATATTCATGTGATTGGGAACCGATACTAAATTCAAAATCAATTGGTTAAACACACTGATGCAGTATTTTTTAAAAGCCACATCTCAAATACGGAAAATATTGTTATTCCAAGAGTCTTATTTTCGGCCGGTCTTGAGGATAAAACAGGATATTACCAGCGTACGTGTCGCGTGGTCATCCTTACCTTTTTCTTTAGCCAGCATGATTTTTAAGCTTAGGGTGATTCTCGTACATGCTTCACATCTCTGTGAAAATATAAACATAAAGATACATAAGAGTTTGCATACCAGATAACATTATTTAATTAATAATCAAAGATAGCAGAAAAAGTCATATATACATTTGTATAAAAACAACAAATAAATATCAATGTGTCAGCACAATCATAATCACACCTCAATAAAAGTAGGGAAAATATGAACAAATGAAAGATTTACACGGAAACTCACGAAACAAGTATAAGGAGAATGAGGCCAGGTGTTCAATGCGTGAGCGTTTTCTGCTTCATTGACGACACCTACCATGTACACTTAAGTCAATCCAATTAAGCAATGTCACAGTCTTAAATGAGAATAAGTATACAACAACGGAACACATAGGCAAGTACATGTTATACGGTTTTTTATAAATCAAACCTTCCGCTGGTCTTTATAAATCTGTGCACACTTCGAAAAACATCAAGATTGCTTTGTTTTGTCAACTTAGGGATACCTGATAATAGGCAATTTAGGCTTATTTCCAGGTCTATATTCAAACCCTGGAGCAATAACCTCTATCACTAAAATTAGGACATTCGAAGAAGAAATTATAGGTAATTTCACAAGGAGAACAGCAGCTACCAGCAGAATAATAACAATGCTAACTCTAAATAGATCTAAAGTTATACCGTAATTATCAATAATGTTAAGTTTGCGTTTACCATATCCAAAGTAACTGGGAGAAAATCTGTTATGATTTCGTGAGTTTTTAAATTTACTACAAGTTGTTGACGATCTTACAAAATAATCGAGGTATTCCTAGAATGAAAGCCAGTCGAATCAACTGCAATGTACATGTACATTGCGCACTCCTCGAATTGTACATAAACATAGACCGTGACGTTATAGTATAAGTAGTATGTCATGTGGATCACCTCGTTAGTTTCTAAGACAGTGTTGTCAGTGTTTCCAACAAGAATAATGTACTCCATTTCCATTCCAAAGAAACTTTCAAGTTTTAGCTTATTTGAAAGATTTCTATAATATCTGATACTCTTAAATCTATATCTTTAAAACTGCTAATTATGAAACTAAATTATCAGGTATATGTAACATACTAAACTTACCTAATAAAGGGGCTAGTTCATCTCCCTATCTAGATTTTTATGTTTCATTTCATTACTTTCGATTTTCTTCAGTCGCCTCGTAGGTTTCAAAATGTAGGTCCTATGGATGGCTAACATCGTAGTAACAAAGGTTATAAATATGACTGAGAATATTTCTCATTGTTTCTAGATGATATGCTTCTTTGATCGATGTACAGCATATATGTGCATTTACATTGTGTAAATTTGAAAATATGTCCTTTTTCTCATCTTTTACAACAATTAGATAAAATTCAATAGCATATATCGTCTATCCTAAAAAAGGGGTTGCCTCTCTTACAACATATAATATTTTATAGTTTGGCTATGGTATAAAATAACATGTATATACATTTGGAACGGACATAACTCACCCTAATCCTGCCAAATAATATCAATTCAAGCTGTACAGAAATATTCAGAAAAAATGTGATTGTGCCTGCAAGTATTTTTTTCCTCCAAATCTGTAACTGTTATGGCTACCAATATTGGAAAAAAATATGACAAAGAAAAACAATGATTGTTGAGTGTGAATTTTTTTCAGCAAATATATTACATATCAATATTACGATATGCTTTTAACTAAAGGTTTCAACTACCTAAGTACTGCACGTCTTAAGGGAAACTTTAACAAATATTAAAGGACCTGCTTCACAGTACATGTAATTTTGCTCACGTCCAAATTAGATATTTATTATGAGCCCCAGTTAAATCCCAAGAGTGTATCGAGTTATTTTATGTTTCTAGTCATGAGTGTGAGGCAGGATGCACATCTTACCCCAAAACTTGTTCAAAAAGCCATTACTAAATAATTAAATTTGCTCAAATCCTCTTCATTAAAGTCTGGTACATGTTTTGAACTCAAATAGAAAGCTAGATATTTCCAATATAAAAAGTTATGGAAGTTGAACTAGAAATAATCATAATACCTAGCTTTGTTTTTTAGTTTAAAATATGCAGCAAACTGAGGTAAGATGTACACGGTGGCTCATAACCATGACAGAGATATGAAATAGGTCATATTACAGGCCAAAGGTGACTTTTGGATTTTTTAAACACACATTCTGGGGTACTACAAATAACACACACTAAAGATTAAATTGAAATGTGGGCAGAATTGATTGTACATTACTGTGTTGTAACCATATATGACAGATACCTGAACCAGTAGTTTACACAACACATATGTCTCTGCACTCCTAACACTTGGTTCAGCTGTCAACAAATCTGTGGCTCTACTCTACAATACAGGAAAAGTCCTTCCAGTTAACCAGCACTACCCTCAGATGATAGTGTTTTTATACTGTTTACACTGAATTTTATTATAGCATTCACGTTGCAAAACAAGACTCACCTGTTAAATGTTTTCATTTTTTCGACTGCCAATTACCTTCCTGTTTGCAGGTTGTCACAGGCGATGGGGTAATATAGTACAGTTAAAATGAAAGTACAATAATGCGAAGAAGGTTTTATGCACTAAAAATGTCATGTTTGATTTAATTAGCGATTAAAAAATGTGATTTATCGCATCTGTGACGAAACTTAAACTGAACCTCATCTGCAAGGATAAACATAACTGAAATTTAAAGCATGATAAACGGTGAGGAACGGGGCCTTCCGTAGAATATATAATTAACCGATATCTTTTGAACCGTACGGTGAGGGACGAGGCCTTCCGTAGAATGGATAAATACCTGAAATCTTTTGAACCGAACATTAAAGTGTGTATATTGTTATACTAAACATACACACACACATATCTAACTATCTATATATATACTTACCAGAATGTCAATATTTATAGGCCTACTTACCAGAATGACAATATATATACTTACCGAAATGTCAATATATATATATACTTACTAGAATGTCAATATATATACTTACCAGAATGACAATATATATATATACTTATCAGAATGTCAATATATATACTTACCAGAATGTCAATTTACATATATATATACACATGATATATTCCTAACCGTTTATCAATGCAAAATAGAAAAAAATACAGATTTATACTGGTATTTGTACACTATGTAGGTGATGCTTTAGTTTGATATTGTTTGAATTTTGAACTATGTTATAATTAACATCGAAAGTAATAAGAATACTGAGCCTTATGATACAATAAATTGATATATAGATGTATACTGATTAAACGTCATAAAAGGATATATGATATTAGCATTACCCGAAATCTTTTGAACCGTACATTAACGTGTGTGTATTGTTATACTATATATGGATCATAATACAACTATGCGCGTCGAATCGAAACGCACACACACACACACACACACACACACACACACACACACACACACACACACACACACACACACACACACACACACACACACACACACACACACACACACATATATTCCTAACCGTTTATCAATGCAAAATAGAAATAAAACACAGATTTATACTGGTATTTGTACGCTATGTAGGTGATGCTTTAGTTTGGTATTGTTTGAATTTCAAGCAAAAAGAAATCAAAGCTACAGTAGTTGAAGCTCGACAAAAGCAAAGAAGTACCAAGGGAGACGAGAGCAGAAGAGGCAAGATCCCAAATGTAGTTCTTAGGATCATTCTATGATGAGAGTTGGTGCGATTGTTTCGTGCTACCTATTTTACAGACATAATAAAACATGTATGTTCAAATATTTGATTCATTTCTTTGTTGTTTACTTTTGAAAGTTGTTTGTGTTATCGAACCGCGTATGAACATTTCGATATGCCTTCACACTCTATTGAACAAAACAAATGCTCTGTTATAATTAACATCGAATGTAATTAGAATACTGAGCCTTATGATACAATAAATTGATATATAGATGTATACTGATTAAACGTCATAAAACGTCATATGATATTAGCATGTGTAATAGGAATTATTACAGTGATCGCGTGAGATTGTCAAGTCCTATCATGTAGTACCCTCTGGAGTGTCAAGTACCCACCCTTGTCTTACACTTCAGCAAGTCTTGAGGTGGAATTATATCAATAAATCTGCCACTTCACACATTTATTCAACTTTTTACCATCCCTGACGAGTTCAGTTATATTATATAGTGTCGTGATCCCTGACAACCACTGTGCCTATAGGCTAATAGGTTTATTATCACTAGGAACGGACACACTTTATCTACCAAAAAGAAATATTCTATCACTTAATCACTGCATAACGATATAGACATACTAATCAAAACAGTTGTGAACAGATAATTTACCAGTGGTTCCACAAGACTTTAAGAAGACATTCCAACGTGATGAATCTTTTACCGATTCTAGTCTCCAGTTTCCTAGCAGCAGGTAAGCAGCAAATCTCTTTCCTGTCGTTAACAGCTTGGTTTCTGCCTTAATTAGTGTGGTTTTTACCTCCATCTTTTTGGGGGAACATATGACATTTTCATTTCATGCGTACATAGCTTATCGACCGACATTACCTTTTTTACTCTCCCAACTTTAATTTTTTTTCAGGAATGACTAGATATTAATTTGTTTACGCAATATACTTCAATTCATATTTTTATATCTAGTTCAATATGAACTACAACAATAAGACACCTTAAGTTTTCTTTTTTTCTAAATTACTTCAAATATAAGAATGTTATGAAAACATTTCTTTAAAGTCGATAAAGCTATCAGTATCACTATCTGAATTAGATGTTTTCATTTGGCATACGTAAGTCTATAAATGCAAACAGGTTGATAATGCCAATTAAAAATATATTGATTTATCAATGGTTGCATTTATCATTTTCAAATTTTATTTTGTTATGAGGGAATGCAACTTCAATTTGCGTTCAGTTTTCCTCGTCGGCCGTAAATGAAGCCTTTGGAAACGTTACACCGTTGCAATGTCGTGGCAATGGTAAATATTAGTTTAATGTTGGCTCCATAAACAATGCTTGTAACCATATGGTGTTTAGCACACTGCTGTTGATTCCTTGATATATACATGTAAATAAGGATATACAGTCTAACCTGTATTAAACGGCCACTGTTGGGAAATTATGAAAGTGGCCTTTATAGAGAGGTGGCCTCTTAATTGAGGTTCCTTATTTTCGAACCCAAGTTACGGCAATTTGCACATTGATATTTAAATACAGTTTAATAATAAGATATTAAACATCATATTTTATTATTTATTATCTTGTTAGCAAGTAATTTGAAGACAGACCAATCTTTATTTTATGACAAAACTATAAATACAAAAGAACAAAATTGAAAGAAAGGCATGTACAAGTTTTAATGAAACTATTGAAAAAAAAGAGCGGATGTCCGATTGTTTCGAACGGCTGTCAATACATTCATTTGCTATCAGATCGTCAATCTCCATAATACACCCTGCTGTTGATTCCTTGATATATACATGTAAATAAGGATAAACATTATGAAATAATTAGATATATAAGGGGGTTCTTTACAGATCAATCTATTGTTATACTTTATATAAATCCATGAACTATATTTTTCTATCAACGATCACCACACAAAGTCCGCACGACTTCAATTGCAAAATCTGTTTTGTTAAGATCTACTGACAAGAATAAAAATAAAAATATATTCTTTTAACTAATTAATTGCTGTCACTATTGATTTTGAGATTACACTGCTTTCGAGAGTTCTGATACACGAACTTTGCGAAAACAAATCGCTAACGAATATTTACTGATGTACTGTATCGTAGTGTTATAAGGATAGATTTAAACTTAAATCAACGTGTATTAATGAGCCTGTCACATTCATTATAATTTTATATTTTCATACAACAATATGTTTCCTGTTGGTATGATTCAATATACAGAATTTACTTAACCATTGTTATGCTAGTATCACGTGACGTATAAACAACATTCTGACTGCCAAAACCTCATCTACTGTGTATATGACCTCTTCCTTATTGACTCCGATCTTGACAAATCATATCTTTCTGTTTTTATTCTAAAGACATCATTTCAGAACTGGGTTTCGCTTATTACTAAATCATATCATTTTACTTAAACAGCTGAAAGAATACAGTGAATGCATGTCAGAAAAAGGAAGCAGTTTTGTCACATTTTCATGTACATATAAAACAATGCACTGATCTGATTATATCGATATAGTAAGGTAAATCGTCTCGTTACAAAACAGATTTAACCTTGAAGAAAAGTTTTTACAATACAGCCAGTGTAAGATTTCAGGGTGACATTTGGACATAGGACAATAAATAATGCATATGAAACTCTTGTTGTTCTGAAATAATAATAATAAAAAACAATAATGGGAAAGTCTTTAAGATTCCATCACGTGCATTGATTTATATCGCTAAACGTTATTCTACGCTCAGACCATTTTGTGATAGTGCTGATAGCTGAATAGATATGTACGCTGTACCATTAGTGGTATATGGCCTTCCAGAACTTTTAATTGATTGAAACTCTATTTTGACTGAAAGCACACATCTCACACAATCACTGAAACAAAAACGCGTAATATCTAGTTCTTGATTCTTTTTGTTTTTATTTATTTATTCATTTACAGTTTTTGATTCTTATATAGAATTTTAGAAATTTGTTGTTTGAAGATAAGACCGCATTCATTACTTCTAGCGACTTGTAATGGATTATAATTGTTTTGCCTAATTCTGAAATTGGATGGTATGCATAATAGTTATTTTTTTTAATATGATAGAAACAAACTCCAAGTTTTAGATATGATGTTTCATTCTTAGTTAGTTAGAAAAAATATATAAAACATAAGAAAATTTGTAGTGAAACATTTTAGAAACTCATGAAAATTTTCGAGCGAAAGAAATATCATATACAATAGCCATTCGTTGTGTAACCTCATTGTATACAACACCACCCGACGAATGTTTGACTCGTAGCCAAAATTGACCTTGTTGTTATCTTCTAACACTTTGTCTACAATCGTTATCATGGAGAAAGGTACTGTAAATGTGATTTCTACGCTAGATGCCATTACAACAGAATTTTCAACAAAACTTTTAACGATAATAGATATAAAAATGTCAACGGATGATTCATATAAGTTGTTGACCCTATTTGGAGTAGCTACCTATATTTTATAATAGTGAAACACGACCATTAAAATTTAAAGACCGTTATCAACTTTCTTTATGGGTTTAAATAACATTTTGCAATCAGTTGGTCCGACATAATATACGTTTACACCTTAACATGAATAAGATTAAAACGTCTACATAAAGCTTTCTCACTGAGCTTCTAACTTACACCTCAATCTTATTGTCATATTCGTTAGTTAAGTGGCGGAGTTTCATCATCTAAAGCTTAAACACAGACAACCCCGATCCAGAGTCCAGTTTCTGTATTTTCCATCTGATTACGCATGTAATCAATATGTACTTCATTAAAAATTACAATATTAGGGTCAGAAATTATCAATCAGTAAAAGGTATTTCAATAACGTGATATGTTTGTAATGTTAACCAATGAACATCTAAAACAGGCTTATGATTGACATAACATGTAATTTTTTAAAAACACCATATCAACCGGTAGGCGTACATTGCGCACGATACAAAGAACACGGACTCATACAGAATACCCGGATGTTAACACCAGCCTAGAATAACGCAAGTGTTCGATAACTCGCCTATACACGAGGCAATATGTCTCATGATGATCCGCTCGATGGTCACAACATATCGATAAATATTATAACTAATAACGTCGCTTCACACCGCGCACTAGAGTATAACAAGTATCACATCAACGAATCCACTGCCTACACCAACAAGCATTGCAAACGTCTGACATTTTGTCGCACAAAAGAATCTCATTTTGTCCCAATGAGATCTTTGGAGCGATGATAAAATTCTTTAAAAAATGTTTATCGCCATTGATAAGGGAAAGTCATTTCTTGTCATTTTAATTTTTATTTATATGTGAACAACTTCTTTTTTTATCCTGATATAACAAGCGTTAGCCATATTGCGAAAGAGCATGCCTGTTTGCATCGATAAATCGATAAAATCGATAAAATAATGTATTTAATTCCATTTCTTTCTGTCTTGTCTTCATTTTTTGAATTTTTGAAAACAGTTGTCACTCTTATTTCACGATTACTATCTTTCTGAAATTTGTGATAGGCGAAGAAAAGGCTGAAATCTCAATAGTATGAGATATGAAGATATTATTTCTCCAATTTATGCTATCCATTAATGTATACAACGAATGCGGGTTCGAGAAGGTGATATACTGTTAAACGAGATCGTTATATCATTGGACTTTGAAAAAAAAAAAAAAAAAAAAAATACAAGTTATTTGATTACGTCATCGTATGATAAATAATATATTTAGACCACGTTGGGCGCACACATTAAGATTTTTAGCGAAAAGATCACTATCATCTTTATATAATTTGTGAAATCTTTTATTGGGTAGGAGGTGTTTAAATATTCTGTCATTATGATGGATTGTAACACGACAAGTATTCCCGCCAACACATAAAACCAGTTCAAACCTTGGCTGGTGTATTTAATTGGTTCAGTAAGTAGTTTTAAAAGCAAATATCATAAAACAGAATTTCCCGCTCTAAGGTTAATCAAGTGTACTGGGAGGATTTTGGGTGGTGAAAATTTATCACAATTAATCGATATGGAACGATCAGAAAAAAATTATACATTACGATGACTATTTAAGCCTATTCTCTTGAGATATTACTATTACACTGAACATTCTAAGCGCAATTTATACTAATTATTAATGACTAATCAATTGAAAATGAAAAAAAAAGGAAAAAAGAAAAGAAAAACAAATTCAATAAAACCTGGGCAGAACACGAACAAAAAAATAGTTGAATCGGAAAATCATAAAAATCACATCACATACAGAAGCAGACTACTTCTCAAAGCGATTTATAGGATGACAGTAAAACTTACCTTTATTTTTTAACATCAATCTGCATCTCTTGAAACCCTGTGTGATTAATTTGTCTACCAATTAACATCTTGAGCGGAAATCGTGACATTGGAAGCGGGCCCTTGGAAACAGAAGACCCGGACGACACTTTTCCTTACAGAAATAAACCTGTTATTTTCTTTGTATTTCCTCATTGGTCTTCATATACATTTGTATTATTTCATATTTATTACTTTTCAGCAAAGTTTGCTGTAGTTAAACGGAAGAAACGCGTAGAAAATTTATCATAGACCTAAACAGAACCTGTTTGTGACTTAATAATCGTGGGAAACACATAGGATTGAAAATGTAATAGATTTGTTATTTTGCTTTTTGAATTTAGTAAACGATTGTAAAAACGAATTTAACAATATGAGAAAAAAGGACAGTTTCAAAAACCTTTTGGCAGTTTTGTCATTATTCTCATATAAATCCTTTTTGTGAGAAAAATAATAGATATTTTCTTTAATTTTCGGCAATGTTCACAAATGCTATTAAAAGTCAACACTCATCAACAATGAAGCCTAATCCTAAATGCTATTTCAAATGAACACATCAATATGACGTCATGTAAAAATCAAACACTAAAATATTCTATGAAAGACAAAATTGGATACCTTCCAAATCTGTAATATTATGTACATATCTTCATATGTGAGAAATATTACACTGAAGACAGGAGGTATTCTGTGATGTTTGAAAGTTTTATTTTTTCAACAGCTTACAGTCAAAAAGAGGTCATTATCCAAGCGCCGTCCTCTATTGTGATTGGATATGATGAACTTGACATCAGATGCAAGCCGGATCCTGCTTGGTCCATACAAATTATTACACGTATACAGCTCTATAAAAACACAAAAGGAGAACTCGGGTCCTCCAACTCCGAGGTTGTGTTTATGTACCTAAATTTAACAGTCCTTACGGAGCAGTTTCAGTGGGGTGATTTGTCGGTGAAAACGAGAGGCACGGCTACAGGTTTGCTCAACCCGACGACTGACAGCTTTCTTAGACTACTAATTCCAGCCAGCAGTACGTTATGTGATGACGCCGCTAGTTATAGATGTGAAATCTCTGGTACCGATTTTGGAGCCCCCTCATCTCGCTTCCTTGATTTCAACGTGACTGGTTTAGGTAGTGTACCGTTATCATAGCATGCTTATCATATGAAATTTTAAATGGGTTACCGGTCATCGAACTTGTAGATAAGATTTAACAGAATCTGTGGTTGCCAACATTTGTTACGTTGTGAAAAGTTTCCTTTCATTCTACTCTTTATGAAACATGTGCAATATACTTTCATATCCTTAATCTAGCTTGTCTCGTTTAAAAATTTGAACGAAATGTAAGTGTTTTTGTCATCAAGTAATGTCTGTCATAATATATTTTGATTTTAACCTAATACTTTTGACGAAAGTAATAACAGGTTTCAAATCTTGTTAATCCCTCTGGCTTTCCTGTATATAAACCTTAACGTGAAATTCGTAAGCACACCAATATTGAAATATTGTACTGAAGTTTAATATTTTATCATTTTTAATTTGTACTGATTCTTAGCGATTGGCACACATATAAATATGTCTCTATGTGCCATTTAGAAACATTTACAGTATCTTTCGTCACGGGCGAAACATTACCCTGCCATTTTGTTTTGTCGATAGGTCGTGCGGATGAGATCAATGACGTCACAGTTGTCCTCCAGAGTGGCTACAGTTCGGCAGCTGACCGATACGACTATAACTCTGTGTTAGAGATAATGTGTAATTCCACTGTCGGTCTTCCGCCAAATAACCTTCACTGGTGTTTACAGACGTCGAACATGTCAGAGTTATTGCCCTTTCCTAGCACTGATGGGATCAGTACGTCAGAGGTAATCGCTGATGGAGTATGTCAGAACCGACAGGAAAGCTCTCTCGTATACCAAGTAACAGAGGTGGATAGGGGAACACAGATCATGTGTGAGGTTACTAACGTCTCGGATTGTACAACGAATCTTCTAAATGTATCCTATTACTTTGATGTGGGTACGGCAAGTTTCTTAATACTTTGTGGATAACCTATTTCTTTTACAATATGACGGGGAAAATTTTCCCACCTTATCTACTTTTTTACTTCTTTGTAGTAGTTCACTGAAATCACGTGATCAGAACGCTAGCCAAGTATTAATTTAGTCACAATTTGGATGTTATTTTTAGACGTTCACGAATTGTCCTCTTTTACAATGTAGCAATTTTGTATCCAATGAAATCGACGCTCCTAAAAAGAGAGGAAAACTACAGAGAGTGATAGAGAATCAAAAACTCTCTTTTAATTTGTAAATGTAATTAAAAATTTTGTTTCAGTATTTGGTCGGGTAAACATGACTGCAACAACTAATATAACGTTACGGCAAGATTCTCTAGATATCAGTTGTTTCCAAGCAACGACTGGAGAAGGTTTACATACCGTCGACAGTATGGACATCTTACGAGGTAAAGACGGCAAAATGGCCAACGTTGTGTCGGTGGTTGTAAATAGTATGACCGGGACAAATGTGATCGTCTGGTACGACATCGACCTGAGAGAAAGAGCCATAGTAACAGGAGATGTCACAGCGCCCTCTAGTGCTTTTATACGGTTCACAATTCCAGCCAATCTTAGTAAATGTGACGACATAACGACGTATAGATGTCAATTGACAGCAGTCAGTGTGGCAGGAACTACTGTCAGTGACCAGAAGGACAGCACCATACATGCTGACAGTAAGTAATCAAAACAGAAACCTTTTCATAACTTCTTTTGTGATTGTATATCAATACATGAAAGTTCAGAACACACAAGTGAATACCGCCTTTTAGCGTGAACCATTGTTGTGTGTAAGTCACAAGTTTAGGACATCTTTAGAGATCATTAAAACAACATGGCTGATATTTACCACTTCAGGGCAATAATACTTTTTACACGTTGATTGTAAGACTGATACTTAAACATTGTTTCTATACAGTATTACTTCATTGTTCATACTAAGTTAAACAGCACACTTACATACATAACATGTCAATCTGTTTGTGTGACTAATACCTTATATTATCCAACTACTCATGCATACGATGGGAAATGAATGGCACTCTGTTTCTCACCAAAAACCACACAAAAAGCAAAAAGCACATGTCGATGATGGTCACGGCTGATTGGGTCAGTCAACGTTACATGTCGATGATGATGGTCACGGTCACGGCTGATTGAGTCAGTCAACGTTACATGTCGATGATGGTCACGGCTGATTGAGTCAGTCAACGCTACATGACGATGATGGTCTCGGCTGATTGGGTCAGTCAACGTTACATGACGATGATGGTCTCGGCTGATTGGGTCAGTCAACGTTACATGACGATGATGGTCACGGCTGATTGGGTCAGTCAACGCTACATGTCGATGATGGTCACGGCTGATTGGGTCAGTCAACCCTACATGACGATGATGGTCACGGCTGATTGGGTCAGTCAACGTTACATGTCGATGATGGTCACGGCTGATTGGGTCAGTCAACGTTACATGTCGATGATGGTCACGGCTGATTGGGTCAATCAACGTTACATGTCGATGATGGTCACGGCTGATTGGGTCAGTCAACGCTACATGTCAACGTTACATGTCGATGATGGTCTCGGCTGATTGGGTCAGTCAACGCTACCTGTCGATGATGGTCACGGCTGATTGAGTCAGTCAACGCTACATGACGATGATGGTCACGGCTGATTGGGTCAGTCAACGCTACATGTCGATGATGGTCACGGCTGATTGGGTCAATCAACGCTACATGTCGATGATGGTCTCGGCTGATTGGGTCAGTCAACGTTACATGTCGATGCAACATGACGATGATGGTCTCGGCTGATTGGGTCAGTCAACGTTACATGACGATGATGGTCTCGGCTGACTGGGTCAATCAACGTTACATGACGATGATGGTCTCAGCTGATTGGGTCAGTCAACGTTACATGTCGATGATGGTCACGGCTGATTGGGTCAGTCAACGCTACATGACGATGATGGTCACGGCTGATTGGGTCAGTCTACATGTCGATGATGGTCACGGCTGATTGACGTTACATGTCAGTCGACGCTACATGACGATGATGGTCACGGCTGATTGGGTCAGTCAACGCTACATGTCGATGATGGTCACGGCTGATTGGGTCAGTCAAAGGTACATGTCGATGATGGTCTCGGCTGATTGATTGGGTCAGTCAACGCTACATGACGATGATGGTTCACGGCTGATTGGGTCAGTCAAAGTTACATGTCGATGATGGTCACGGCTGATTGATGGTCACGGCTGATTGGGTCAGTCAACGTTACATGTCGATGATGGTCACGGCTCAACGTTACATGTCGATGATGGTCACGGCTGATTGGGTCAGTCAACGTTACATGTCGATGATGGTCACGGCTGATTGGGTCAATCAACGATTAAGTGACATCACATGGTCATGCGTTCCCTTTATATTGACGAACTAACCCGTTATAACTGATTGATAATCTAAGTTCGACAAAAAGTGGAGAAGTGCCAGATCATATTAATAGAGATCGGTTAGAGGAGCAAACCTATTGCCGCTGTCGTTAAAGCGGTGATAATAGGTTTGGTCGAACGAAATTCCCTAAGTAAAAGTAAATATGGATTTTCTATGTTCAGTCGGCTTTTAAGATCAGGCATTGGGGAAAATAGTCATGTAGCATACATTCTTACGTCCTACATAATAACAGTTTTAAACTATAAAGTTAAAAAAACCCAAAGATTGTTCCTGGGACGCGCAATTAAATAACACCTCACAATATAAACGTATAATGAAATACAGAAGGGAAAATAGAAAGCGATACAGCTGTATCATCAGAGATGGTAAGGGACTAAATTTAAATCTAGAATGCGAACGAGAACAACTGGAGTTGGTAGTTAACGTTACAAACCAGATGGGGATTAGCACTAAACCTGAAATTCATTAGATATTAAAAAACTTGTTATAGAATTTGGAAATAACTGCAGAAAGTTACAAAGATATACAAGTATACATGTAACACTTAAAAACCAAATCCAAACACTATCTTTACAGCATTACCAGAAGAGATTAGTCCGCTCCAAATCGTAGACAGCAAGGGTATATCAGTGACATCAGGGGGAGCTGTCCAGCTAGGGGAGACAATCCGAGTAACATGTAATGGCACCGTGGGTAATCCTCCACAACCTATCCGTTGGTGCATCAGAAAATTTGGAGGCACCTTTCAGAAGTATACACAAACTGATGACATAACCATCTCAGAAGTGAATTCCCTTGACGATTGCCAAAACTCCCAGAACAGTACCCTATCATATAACGTCACTTCCGGGGATGTAGAGACGACATTCCTGTGTGACATCGGTGGTGGAGAAGTTTGTGGTGGCGGCATTGTGACGTCAGAGGTTTCTATATATGCAGGTACGTCTATATATGGCAAATTCACAATGTATCTGTGATGGCTGCAATACGAACACAGATGAATATGTCTTTGAGGTTGTCCAAAAGCTCATAAAATCTTTAGTGGTTATGTCATATATTGACCGGTTCCATTCGAAATGATTTAGTGTGATTCAAAATGATTTAGTGTGATTCAAAATGATTTAGTTTGAACGTTCTCGATGTGGCAATATAAGGGTAAAGGTGAAATGGTAACGATTGATTTACCACTGGTAATATCTTAAGTATATCTTAAACTTAACAAACGTAATGAAATCCTAAACCTAATTCATCATTTGCGTATTGATTAATAAAAGATGGAGGTCAAAATTGAAAACAAAATCAACAAATGGCGAAAAAAAAATCAATGTGTTTACCTTTACTTGTCAAACCGATTGTTTTCGCTCGTGACGATAGGAAACTGGTTCCGACTAAAATTCCGCACGTCTTTTTACTCTTTGATATTGGACCGTGATTCCTGTATTTCTTTCTAATTTTGTTTTCCAACATTTTGACTGATCGTTCCTTGTCCAGTATATAGAATGAACCTCCCATTTCAGTGGACATAGCGATAAGAGTTGATGTACCAAGGGCGATAACTACTGGTGAAAATGACATGCTGATCAGATGCTTCCAAACGGCGGCAGGAATTGGTCTGTTACGCGAACCAGAAATACGATTATACCGAAACACTTCCGTTTTTAACGAGAGCAAAATTCTGTCGTTGGCTACGGATAGTTCGTCAAACCTCAGTATTGTCACGTGGTTTGACGAAGAATTCAAAACGAGGGCTGAAGCTACCGGTGATATTTCTAACTTAGCATCGGCGTATTTGGCGGTTGTCGTAAACGCTACCCATGTGACCTGCTTAGACGAGGGATACTACAGGTGCGTTTTGGATGGCAAGGTTGGAGGCGACGACGTTGATCATCAAGATGGTGCTCCTGTGGTAATTACAAGTGAGGATCAGCTATTTGCCATTTTTATTACTGTAACAATTTTATCAAAGAAAAACATGAAAATCTTTTGTAGTGATGGGTCAAAGCACTTTCGACCCGATATTTAAAACTTTCCATCATTATTTGCCTTGAAATAATATTTTGTGGTGTTAGTACTCAATAAAATAAATGGCTATTGGGTTGTTTATTAGACCCGGTATTAACATGAAATATAGCAGCAGATGAAATGCGACTTTTAAGCTACATTAAGTTATTTCATCATTAACAAACCTTGATGGTCCATTACTATTGGCATCACATGTTTGTAACAAACATAACAGGATGTATAACTTGCTTCAACATTACAATTTTGATGGTCTAGTGCTTCCGGAAGATATGGAACAAATAGTTGTTCGGACTGATAAAGAAGACGTCACAAATGAAAGGACATTTCCCATTGGTTCTCAGCTAACCCTGGTTTGTAACAGCACCGTCGGATGGCCAGTTCTTGAGATAAGTTGGTGTGTGCGTCGTATGTATGACGACCAATTCACCTTATTAGGACCAGGTGACACATCCGTCCCAGTACTTTCAGGCTCCTGTCAATACCGACAAACGAGCGAGCTACACTTGAATGTGACAAGCCTAGACAGTAACACCATGGTTATGTGTGAAGTGGGGAATTTATCTACTTGTGGTTCCGGCCTGGTTAATACTGAAGTTCACATATACGCCGGTAAGTGGCTCTGACAACGTTTATGCATGTTTTATCAATGACTTAGTTTAGTCAATAGTTTAATTAATGAATAAAAATTAACGCGTTAAAAATTAGACGTTAACTAGCCTGTTGTTTTCGTTGTTGTATACGTTGTTCTCATTTAAGAACGTGACATTACTTACTTGGATTGGCTATGATTATATCGATACTGCTTTATATCTTCGTATTTCAGTCGATTTGGCTTTGACAACTGACGTCACCACAACAGTTTTGAGTGGAGAGGAACTAAATGTTACGTGTTTTCAGTCAGCTTCCGGTATTGGAGAACTACTGCATAGTGAAATTACGTTGTATCGGAACACCTCGGACGCAATTCATACCGATGATCGAGTTGTCTCCCTTCGACATAATAGTACATCTAACACAGCTATCACTGTGTGGTACGATGACACCGCGGTTACCAGGGCAACTGTTGATGGAGATGTGTCACAGTCAAGGTCAGCTTACTTATCTTTCGTCATAAGCAACGTCACGTGTGCAGATCGCGGTTTATACAGGTGCGAAATGACAGGTTTTACGCCAACGAGCGTCTGGCTTACCCGAGGAAAAGATGAACTGATTGAAGTTGAACGTGAGTAAAACTATGCAAGCTTTATACAATATAATATATATAAGAGAAGAAAAGAAAAAAAACTTTAACTTAAACAACGTTCTATGATGCGAAATATATTATATCCTTTCGTAAACATATTCTTCTAGTTCCCCCGGATTACATAGAGAACATAACTGGACAGACAGACGACAAGGTGTACGCCGACAGAGGGAGCTTTAGCCCAGGAACGCAAGTTGTTTTCACATGTAACGGAACGGTAGGAAATCCCCCTGGCGACATGGTTTGGTGTGTTATGTTTGCTGGGGAGAGTGTGTACTCTCGGTATAATGATTCGTCTGTAGTTCAGTCAGAACCTTTCCCAAAGGGACAATGTCAGTACATGCGCACTGGTGTTGTTAACTATACTGTGACGTCACGTGATACCCATACGCGGATAAGGTGTGAAGTTGGATACAACACAACATGTGCCGAGAGTAAAGTCCGTGCAGTTTTCGAGATTTTTGCAGGTACGTTGTATGTGAATCAAAACTAATTTACACCTGTGTGTAAAAGGTGAGAGTTCAATTAGTTTAAACATATTTTATTGCCGAAAGCAAATGGATTGGGCACAAGTTATTACAAATTATAAGAGCCCTCTCCACAATAATATATACAATGAATGTGACAACAGCTATGTACAGTTACAACTAATATTTAAATGTAAAATGTAGTAGGGAAAATGAAGGAAAGAAAAGATGGGAGAGGAAGAGAAGAAATTGATTTAACAATCTGACGTAGTCAACGCTCATGCCTGGCACTATAACTGCACAACACATCATTTCTTCTTACACAGTTCATTTAAACACCATTCTTATAGCCCATCTCGTTCTCTTCAAGGCTTTCAATTAAGCTTAACTAAAGTGCCAGGCAAAAATTCCTTTTAATTAATTAATAACATTCAATATTAAAAAATTAATATAGTTACAAGTAGTTATTAGAGATACAGAAAGGAGAAGAGGGTAAGATCGCCAATTCACAGAGTGAAGTAAGAATCTGTTGTTGTCCCGCATGTATGTTTGTACGATGTGAAAAATGTCTTCGTTTTCAGTAACGGCGAGTTAAGATTTCTCAGACAAAAACGTTTCGAGATTAATTGGGTAATACGGACGCAAATTTACAAACATGTTTGCTCTCA